>NC_069508.1:197219792-197252292 GCF_027579735.1 Bombina bombina | reverse complement strand
ATATAGATAGAAAACAATGTCAACTGAAAAAAAAAATGTATCTGCTCAGAGGAAACAATCAATCTACAACAAAATTACCAAAAAGAGTAATAAAGCAGTCAATTAAATTTATTTTTTGAAGGAAAAGGGAGTCACAATACAGGAAGTGGGAAGGTGAGGAGAAGGGAAAAAAAAGAGTCACAATGTATTATCTTTACCCACTGATCCCCCATTACCGGTCCACTACATGTCCCAGTGTTTACTAATAAAGTCAATCTTAAACTTTAAATGTCAGCTCAAGAAACAGTTAAACACCAAGTCAATTCCAAATACGTGACCAGGAGGCCCAGAACTATATCAATTTATCCATTGACTCATTTGGGGAGAATTGGAGTGAGTCAAAATTGGCAGTAGCGAGCATGGCCACTAAAATAAAAGAACACAAAAACAGTGGGTTGGAAGGCTTCTTTTTTTTTTACTACATATTATATTATATTATAATATCAAAGAGCTTTGTGTCCCTTTAATATAATGGCATCAGATAGCATGCGTCAAAATGAAAGTCCTATTTATGATAGCTGGGACTAATGTGATAAAGAAAGACATGTATGTCTGTAATGACTAGTTTAATATAAAGAGGATTTTGTCCAATTAAGAAAAGGAATCACATGCTAAAAAGAGCCAACTTGGTATAACTAATCAATGAGAATACCTAGGGATTCTTTTGGAAGATAAAAATGCCTATTATTTTAATTTGAGTGCAGTAAAAGTCATACATATTAAAGAAAATACATCAAATAAATACATCCTACGCAAAGAGACTTACATTTCCATACAGATTGCCATTTGAAAACACATCATCAGCTTCTTTGTTTAGAAGATAATGACTTGTGAGCTCAGAAAGTTGTATTAGCTGTGAATATGCATCATGGAGTTGCGTTGTGTGACCTTGTGGAATGACAATGGCAAAGTAATGGGGAAAAAATAAAGAAACACTATCACTGAGATACATTACATTTTGGATTAATCTCCCTGGCACTAAATTAGTGTCTTGTGTGTTTTACAAAAAAACAAAAAACCTGTGATTCTTTTTCTAATATATATTTATTTTCCATATGTCCTGCTATTCTGACAATAAGGGAACATTATCATAACTAGTATTTATTGGAAAGTCATTTAAGCTTTCATAATTCAGATAGAGCACCCAATAATAAAAAAATGAAATTGACTTCTGATATCAGTGTTTCTCTTTCTCTTGGTATCATTTGTTGAAACTAAGTTCTTTTCCATGATAGCATACTGAGGTTGGCTCAAGAGCATGCATGTATCTCCGGAAGGGCCCCATGGCAGCATTTGATGCATAATACATGGAGCTCAAGTGGACATGATATTTAAATAGAATAAATGTTAATATTTAATTTTTGGTATTCAAATATCAAATGTAAACTTAGAATATTGAAAAGTAACGATATATAATATTTGAATGTTGATTATCATAGACTTAAATTTGATACCCTGAATTCTTGATCTTGATCTATTTTTATTTGTTAGTATTATTATGTATTGTATTGTATTCCAAACAAATATGTTTTGTTTTTTTAGTTATTTAAAGAGAGACAAAACAGTTGTCCATTCTTACTATGTTGATGTCATTATCATAATGTGGCCACATCAGTTTCTTTTATGAAGAAATAGCAAAAAACCCCACTTCTGTTAACCCTCAGAGGTCCTCAGAATATGGCCTTAACCCTAACCTAAATACACAACCCTAACCTCAATTCCTAAACTTACCTTTAGCTTTATAATGTTGACCAAACCTTTTTGAACATAGATATGATGAAAATTGATATTGTGATTTGCATACAGTCACTGCCCATCTGGCTCATAAGACTGACATCCTATCCATAAGACTGTGGTTGGAAGTCTGTCTTTTGAGTATAGGGTTACTGCCAACATTATTCTATTAGGTTTGTGAGGAGCAGAGATACACTATAGGACCAAACATACAGGGAAGAAGAGAGCTTCGTCCAGAAAATGTACAAGGTTTCTCTGTAAATTTTTTAACATTGCTGTCTGTTAGGATACAGCTTTAAACTTATAAATTCAAGTTGAATATATTAGAAATTATGTTAAGTGTTTAATAATATATAGACATCCTATCAAAAACATTAAGTAGCTCTGAGAGAAATAATTCACATTTGTAATTTAGATTCTATACAACATTTTGTCTTTTCCAACTCTTTAAATCTTGGCCATATGCCAATACATTACTTACACAATTACATTAAATGCAACCTTTACGTCACTATAAACCCATCGGACGTTTATACCAGGCAGGTGTCAGGAATCCTGTATTAAGTCTGAGCTTATCAGCCTTTAGCCAAAAATGTCACATTAATTACATATTTCACATCACCTGATCACATCTGTCTTCTTGTTTCTGCCAGGATGCAGCACCTGAGCAAGAAGAGAAAATGTGATCGTTATAGTCAGTAATCTCATAGAGCAAAAGGAAAATCTGATACATTTGTCTTGTTGTTAATTGTTTACGCAAATCTAAAATAGCAGAGAAAGTGAGAGTTACTATAAAGCCATCGGTGTAGATTTAATAAGCAGCTCACTGGAAACAGAAGTTAAGAAGCAGCGGTCGTAAGATCGCTTCTCCTTAACTGACACCCCCTGTTAGCGGATGATTGGCCACGAATGTGCAGGGGGCGGTATAGCACAAGTTTCACAAGAAATGATTGTGCAATGATAAATGCAGACAGCGCACGCAGCATTGATGATGCTAATTGGCTGTTGTTTTTCCACCATGCAGATGACAATAAAAAGAGCTTTGGAGAGAAGTCAAGGTAAAATATATTTCATGCAATATTTTCTAGTCAGCTTTTAACAGATACTCTGCGTCACTTTGAAGTGATTTAGTAAATGGCTGCAACTTCCCTTTAACCCTTTGCGCCAAAAAACGTAGGTAATACGTAGCACTATACTTTGCCCAGCATACTGTGTTGATGTGGTACCTACAACCGTCCCAGCTGTCAGCGCTGGAGCGCTAATTTGTCTTGCGCCAATAAACAGGTAAATTCACCCGTTTACGGATGCGCAATAAATGACCAGCCATTGCAAGTGCCTTGTTATTGCTACAGCGAGCTTGCGGTAGCAATTAGCACTCTGAAAATTAACCATAGGTTAGACCTCTGGTTAATTTGAAAAATGTCACACAATTGCCTCCAAAATTAAGTATAGTGTGCCTTTTAAAAAAAATAAAAATGTAGCATCTTTTTTTTTAATTAATAACTGCAGGATGCATTTTTGAGGGGTTAAAAGTGGCAGGTGTGGAGTGTTAGAAAAAAAAATGGCACTGAAAAGTGCCTTCACATTGCGGTCTATGGGGACTGTGTTATCCCTGTAAATATATATGTACATGCTTATTATATACATATATATATATATTTGCTGCCCATCACTGTGCGACTTACCCCCATCACTGCGCTAGTTCTCATGCCATGTCTGATGGCATGAGAAGGAGGCTTCCATTGGAACCTATAGATGCGCACTTTCATGAGTGCAAAGCTTCTATGCAATGTGAAGTGGATTTGGAGAGATTCCGTAGGGATCAGGGAGAAGAGAGATGTCAGGAGGGAAAACAACCTTACACTAGAATACTTTTACCCTTACCAGCTAACTAATCAACCCATTTACTGCCGGGAATTTCAGAAGTGTGATGCACATCTGAAATTAGCTGCCTTCTTATTACCAAAAAGCAATGGCAAAGCCATGCATGTCTGTTATTTCTGCACAAAAGTGATTCCAAAGATGCTTTTACAACCAGTTGTGTTATGACTGCACAAGCGGTATGTAAATAATTTCAATGAAAAAAGTGAACTATTTTTCATATGATTGCATTTGGCAGCGAAATAGTGGCATAAAATATTCTAAAATTGGTCTATATCAATACCTTAGGTTGTCTACTTAAATATATATATATACTTTAGATAGGTAACTAAAAAATAAGATTTTGTTTCTGTTTTAATGAAGTGATAGCAAGTACTTAAGGAGCTAATGCACCTTTAAAGTATGTGGCCCTTATGCAAGGGCTGTATCTTTAACATTTCTTTATGACAAAATGCCACTTTTGAAAAAAATTAGACACCCTGCTCCAATGTATAAAATGTCATTTTTAGAAACAAACTATATTTATATTTATAATATTTATTGGCAATTTTGACTTTATTCTTATTTTTAAAAAAGAAAAAATATGCAAAAATTCCAGGCTTGTATAATTACTTACGTAAAGATAACATATTATTTCCATTTCAAGAGGTAAAGTTGTTTATCAATAGCAGAATCATACAATTCAAATTAACATATTGTAAAATATGTTTTTCCTTTACATGTTATCTTATTTCAGCGTATGCACAATTTGAAAGTTCTAATATATTTTCTCATAAATACCTAATTTCACATTTTCTGACGACTTCTTATCAACAACCAAACAGCTAACAGGTGTTGCCTATGTTGATTTCCAATTTAATCCTGCTGTAACAGTTACAAACTCGAACATATTTTACTTCCTCATATTTCTTTGAAAAGCATTTTATAGTTTATGAAAGAGAGTCTCACAAGACTTCATTATGCTAACGCTAACATTATCTGATTGAATATTTCAAGTATGAAATCCATTTGAAACGCTCCCACATTTTGAGATGGAGACTTAAAAGAATTGTAACCATATGCATTTGAAAGATTTAGAAGGATTCCACTAAAAATTGTTGATAATATGAGTAGCATGCTCTATGTTTATAGTACAAGGCTGTAAAAATAATTCTGCTAAAAAATATTTTTCATCACCCTTAATTATTATTTTTTTCTAAAATTGTATGTGATTTGTAATGCATAAATAGTTCCCAATCTCAGCTTCAAAAATATTACTAAACTAAGATACACCTATGATCATCCAAGGAATAATTACAGTTTTCACTGCAAGGACCTACAGTATATACATTATGTATTATAGTACTTGTATAAGATTGGGGGGGGGGGAATTAATTCTGAGCCCAACACAAAGAGATAGTATATTCCAAAAAGTATGTTCTGCTCCACCCTCTTCAAACAAATATATTGTAATTAGGAGGTTCATACTATACAAACAACACAGTGCCACACCAATTAATCTATACTATAATCGTGTTTGTAATGCGTCCATCAGCGTCGTCAGTTGCGCACGCATCCTCAAAGGAATGTTGGCTGCATGAGGCAGCCAAAAGAATGTTGGCTGTGTGTGCAGCCAAAAGAATTACCCACCCTGCCATTTTCGGAATCCCCTTGGATGCAGCGTAGGCAAACCCGAAGCCTTAAAAAAAACATGCAACCGCACAAAATAACGAACACATATGTAACCACTCACAAGAAATAAATAAAAAACACGCAACCGCCCGCACGATATAACAAAAAAAAACTACCTCCCGCACAAAGTATTAACAAACCCTGAAACCGCCAACCCCCACATTGCAAAAAAATATAGTAATTAACCCCTAATCCACAAATAACATAATTAAAATATTAACTCCTTAACCACCAACCCCCCATCGCAAAATACCTAATTAACCTATTAACCCTTAAAATGACAACCCCCCACATTGCAATAAACCTAATTAACCTATTAACCCCTAAACCGCCGACCCCCCACATCGCAATAAACCTAATTAACCTATTAAGCCCTAACCCGCCAAACCCCCACATTGCAATAAACCTAATTAACCTATTAACTCCTAAACCGCAATCCCCTAACGCAAATAACTAATTTAATTGCTATGGCCCCTAATCTAACACCCTCTAAATGAATCCCAATATTAAGTTACACTTAAATAAAACCTAACACAAAAACATAATTTAAAATTACAAAAAATAAAAAATTATCAAAAATAAAATAAACTTAACCTATGAAAATAAAAAGCCCCTCAAAATAAAAACACTTCCTAAACTAAACTACCAATAGCCCTTAAAAGGGCCTTTTGTAGGGCATTGACCTAAGTTAAACAGCTCTTTTACATTTAAAAATTACTAAATCCCCCCCTAACAGTAAAAAAACCCACCCACCAAACCCCCCAAAATAAAAAAAACTAACACTAAAAAAACCTAAACTACCCATTGCCCCTAAAGGGACATTTGTATGGGCATTGCCTTTAAAAGGGCATTCTGCTATTTTACTGCCCTTAAAAGGGCAATCAGCTCTTTTCCAGCCCATTAAAGGGACACTAAACCCAATTTTTTTCTTTTGTGATTCAGACAGAGCATTCAATTTTAAGCAACTTTATAATTTACTCCTACTATCAAAATTTCTTCATTCTGTTTGTATCTTTATTTGAAATTCAAGAATGTAAGTTTAGATGCCGGACCATTTTTGCTGAATAACCTGGGTTATTCTTGCTGATTAGTGGATAAATTAATTTACCAATAAAAAAGTGCTGTCCATAAATTTGAAAAAAAAAGAAGCTTAGATACCTTCTTTTTCAAATAAAGATAGCAAGTGAACGAAGAAAAATTGATAATAGGAGTAAATTAGAAAGTTGCTTAAAATTGCATGCTCTATCTGAATCACTAAAGAAAAAAATTTGGGTTCAGTGTCCCTTTAAATCCCTAATCTTAAAAAAAACAAAAAAAAAACTAACACTAAGCCCCAAATAGGTACTCACCATTCCTGAAGTCCGGCGGAGAAGGTCTTCTTCCAGGCAGTTTCCATCATCATCTTCTATCTTCATCGCGAAGGCAGTGTGGAGCGGAGGTGCGGAGCTGGCTGCACCGCGTAGAGCCTCAGCAGTGGTCCTCAACGACGGTGGTCCTCGGCGGCGGCGGTCCTCAGCGCCGTGGAGACTCCTCTTCATGCGATCGTCCGTCGCACTCTGAAGATTGAATGCAAGGTACCCCATATTTTTTATGGTACCTTGCATTCCTATTGGCTGAAATTTTGAAATCAGCCAATAGGATGAGAGCTACTGAAATCTTATTGGCTGATTTGAACAGCCAATAGGATTTCAGTAGCTCTAATCCTATTGGCTGATTTAAACATTTCAGCCAATAGGAATGCATGATATCCCAAATTGATTGCTGTACCTTGCATTCAATCTTCAGTGTACGACAGACATCGGATGAAGAGGAGCCTCCATGCCGCCGAGGAACGCTGCCATTGAGGATTGCCTCTGAGGATCCACGCATTGGGAAAGACAGTTTTGCACCTCCGCTACGTGCTGCCTTCATTCCGATGAAGATAGGAGATGATGTTGCCGCCTGGAAGAAGAACTTCTCTGTCGGACTTCAGGAACGGTGAGTACCTATTTGGGGCATATTCTTAGGCTTTTTTTTTTTTTTTTTTTTTTTTGGGGTGGCTTTTAGTTTTTTTAGATTAGGATTTTTTGGGTTACTGCCCTTTTAAGGGCAGTAAAAGAGCTGAATCCCCTTATAAGGGCAATGCCCATACAATTGCCCCTTTATGGGCAATAGGTGGTTTAGTTTTTTTTTAGTGTTAGGTATTTTATTTTGGGGGTTTTGGTGGGTGGGGTTTACTATTAGGGGGTAATTGGTAATTTATTTAGGTAAAAGAGCTGTTTAATTTAGGGCAATGCCATAAAAAAAAAATTACATTTTTTATTTTGTGTAATTTTAGTTTTGGGGTTTGTATTTTTTTTTTAAATAGACTGGCCTCTGGGCAGGTTTATTGCCTAGTATTATATAAATAGGAATTAGCACCAATTGGGATATGGCAATTTCCAAAAACAATATGTCCCAAGACGTTTGATGAAATGTTGATGAGTTTACCCAAAGCTATACAGACTTTGGGATTTTGCAATTTCTTTCTTATTCAGTTTAGTTCAGAGTTTTTCCACCCATGCTAATGTGCGCTGGTATTACAAGTTTTCAGAAATATGAACGAGACCTCGCATTGCTGGGAAGCATTTTGCTCAAGAGATTACGCTTCCATGGGCTCTTATGGGAGCCTCGTTCTGGTGCCATCAGAGACGGCATAAGAACATTGTGCAGCGAAGGGGGTAAATCGCAGTGATGGCAGCATACTTAAATATATATGTATATGATTATATTCATATATATGTATGTGGTAATATGTGTATATACACATATTAACACATAAATATATATAAATGTATATAATTTGCCCGTTTGCAATAATTTAGCGCTCCACTTGTAATCTAGCCCAAAAGTTTTTTATGTCCCTTTAAATGCTGATCTTTTATATGCAGTAGTTAAAAGTGCAATATCCCTTTAAATAAAGGCTATACAAGTGTAACTATGTGTAGAGGGAAGAACAAATGAAAGGTGCATTAAATGAAATGTAATTTCAGCTTTATAATTATTTTTAATGAAATATAGTTTGGATATTAGTCATAGTATAACTCCCTGAGTTATTCAAATCATTATCTTTTTACTTGAAACCATTGTACAAAAAATCAATGAATTAATTTGCCATTGAAGGACACTGGCATCATTAAACTACCTTGTTATATTTTGGTGTTAACCCAAATAATGAACCAGCATCGCTACCGTGCTTAATTCTTATAATGTTCTTAGTAAGTTTTGAAGATCTGGAAACTTTTGCTAAATATTATGCATGCTCCAAAGAAATATTAGGTTTTATAAACCTTAATGAACTGTAAGTAATGAATTTGTTAGCAAATTAAGTTAGTATGATGTGATTAACACTGAAACTGATGAAGCTGCGTACCGCAAGATGGAGACTTGTGATGAAATGCATATTAGAAACCCTGGGGTGAGCGCACGGATAATGGCCAACACAGTTTTATCTTTGTCAGATTTAATGTAATCTAAAATATGTGCTACAGTGCCACCGCCAACCATATAACTTACTCCCATTAAAGGGACATCATAGTCAAAAATGATTTGCCTTGTATATGGAAAGGTTAGCATGCTTGCCAAGTGTCCTGACTTCCTGGGATTCAAAATCACTTGCATAAAGAACACTATATGGCAACATAATCATGTCTCAAGTTAAAATTTGTGTTTTTACATATTTTTTAAGGGCCTCGCTGTACTGACGAGACTTCTTAGAATATCTTGCTTGAGCGGTGAGGTTTTAATAGCAGGCTCTAAGAATGAATACAATGGGACCGATTTATAAAATGTCTGTCCGACATGATCTGCTCAGCGGATCATGTCCGACAAACATCCCTGAATGCCGACAGCATATGCTGTTGGCATTTAACATTGCACAAGCTGTTCTGGTGAACTGCTTGGGCAAGCCCGCCCCCTGCAGATTCACAGCCAATCAGCCGCTAGCAGGGGGTGTCAATCAACCCGATTGTATGAGATCGGGCGGATTGATGTCCACAGCCTCGGAGGCAGGGGACCAGTTAAGGAGCAGTGGTCTTAAGACCACTCCTTCTTAACTCCTGTTTCCGGCGAGCCTGAAGGCTTGCGCAGAAACAGTGGTATCAGGGGCCATTCGACCCTTGATAAATCGGCACCAATGTCTATTTAAATTGTAAAATATGTATGATAAATATCAGCAATTAATTACAGTATAGCATATGATCTGCTTAGAGAATACCAAAATATGGACTAGATTATGAGTGGAGATATTTGTGCTCCACTAAGTAATACCAGTGCATGCAAATGTGCCCTGGTATTACAAGTTAAGTGCAATGACAATGTGACCTTGCATTTGCATTGTCTGGAAGCTTTGTGTTCAGGAAAGCTTGTTTCTATAGGCTCTAATGGGAGCCTCGTTCTCATGCCGTGAGACACAGCAAAGAACCTAGCGCAGTGCAGGGGGTAAGCGTTGGGCAGCAAATTAAAAATATATATGTATATGAATATATACATATATATTTAGATGTTTATATTTGTATATACACATATTAGCATAAATATTTATGTATAGAATGTTACCTCAGAATAATAATCAGACGTGGCTCACCAGAAGAATAGGCTGCAATAAGTGCAATGGTAAAATCTGTTAACCTGCACACATATTGAACAAAGGACTACATTTAAATCAAGCACTACAAACAAAGAATTAGACATACGTTTTAGAATTACATGTAACACAACTCATGTAATCTACTTGTTAACGTGTCATGGATGCAAAAAACAATACGTAGGGTGCACGAAACATGCCCTACGAGATACAGTATACAACATCTGAGAGATATAGGGAGTCCTGATAGCACCACCCTATAGCAAAACATTTTAGACAGGAACACAATTCTAATGATTCCCTGTTGACAGTACAGGGTATTGACCATGTCCCTAGACATAGAAGAGGGGGGGGATAGGGAGAGACGTTTGGACCAGAGGGAGGTGTTTTGGATTTTTAATCTTCAAACAAAGCACTCCTCTGGTCTTAACTCGATCATGGATGTTGATTTGTTCTATTGAAAATTCTGTGTTCTTTTATTATTTTACATTAAACCGGAAGTTTATATATACTTTAGCGTATGACTATAAGCCTTAACCCAGTTTTTTTCATATATAGCAATTTCTGGTTTCAAACAAGGATGCATTTATTATTTTGTACACCTATTCATACATAGTATATGATCTTTTGGATCAAAACTATTGTTTTTTCTTAGAGAGATATGTAAATGTAATCCCTTTTTGGTAAAGGGTTACAAAGAACAGGTGCCTGTAATTGTCAGATTACTAAGCCTTTAAATAGAGCTAGACGGTGGGGAAAACACAGGTTATGTCAGTGAACAAGGGCTGAGACTTGGCCCAAAACATGTTTGGCTGTTTGTTCTAAACCTTTTTGCAGGCCTGCAAATATATTTTGTATTTTACATGTTATCTATATGACTTTTAAACTTTTTTCCAATAAAGTATTTTTTTTTTAAATTTTTCTTTTGCCTTTTTCTGGAGCTGTAGGATTACAGAGTGTGTTTACTATATGAATCTATACATATATATATTTATATGTTTATATTTGTATATACACATATTAGCATAAATATTTATGTATAGAAGCATATACATACACAGTATATATTAACAATACAATCACAGTCCCCATAGACCATAATGTTAAGGCACTCTCACTTTAACCCCTTATAACTGCTTTGTGCAGTTTATTAAAAAATAAATAAAGATGCTTATATTTTTTATTACAGGAGGGGAACTGTCCACTTCTTTGTGTGTGGGGGGGGGGGCTATTGAGGCATATTTTTTAGTTAACCAGAGGTCTGGCCTCTGGTTAATTGTGCTTAGCGCACAGTGCTTTCTTTATGGGTGCACGATAAAATCGAGCTCCACTTGTTATCTAGCACTATGTTTTTTAAAAGCAATTGTTAGCAAAGTGTGCATTCAATTGTTACATGAGTGTGTTTATACCGCATGCATATTTTTTTGCAGTTATAATATTTTTATATATATATATATATATATATATATATATATATACAGTATATATGTAATACATATAGATAGACAGGCAAGCAGGCAGACAGATAGATAGATAGATTGATATAAGGTAGCACATTTCGCACTGAATTGAAGTCCATGAACATAAAAATTCTCTTAATCATGGTCTCTTTTTGCACGTCAATCTTTTGCACATAAAAATATTTTTTCAGTGTTGAATTTAAGCATTTATCTATATGTTGTGGAAACACACACATTTAGACACACAATTTTATCCATCTCTTTATACCAAAAGAAATCTAATTATTGTATAGAGGCTGTTTCCTTATTCACATATATTTACAGATAATTCAAAGCACAACATCAACATAATAAGACTCCCAAACAATTCCACCTGCTTGAGATTCATGTGCTGGCCACATTCTGGGTGATTATAAGAACTATTTTATAGATTAGCTGGAGAACAGCCCCCGGAAATGTTAATGTTATCAAGACAAGTGGTTCAGGAAATGTCTACATTATTGCATTCTCTGAGGTTCATTTGGATTTCAGCATAGTTTCTTTACTAGAACTGCTGCACACATAAATTTTACTGTCCAGTGGGATTTTTTTTTTTTGGTACCAGATTAAATCTGGACAGCATTCAAGTATTTTGAGAAGGGCATTTCCATCATATACACTGAGCAGGTGCACACCACAAATGAATAAATAATGAATGCGTTGCATTGTATATGTGTTTCTTCACATCATTAATCCTCTGCTACTACAATTAAAACACTCCTTGTGTTGTCTAGAAAAATGTAAAGAAATATTAGTATATGATTACACCAACTAATATTAAAGGGATACATTCTATAAGCACATAATAGGGTGTCACCATGTTGTAATCTGCCTTTCACTACATTGCAGTGCTGAAGTTTGCACATGTGCAGTAACTCTCCCTCAGATACCTGCAGTGTTACTTACAAAATGGCAGCCCCCATGATTAGAAGGAGGTACAAGAAATGTATGTTTAATGCCCATTTAAAGGGACATGGAAGTTAATGTTTAACATTTACATATAATGTACAATTTTAAAAGAGTTTCTAGTTTACTTCAGTTATCAGATTTACCTCATTTTCTTGGTATCCGTTGATGAAATCTTGCTTGACTTGAGCCCTGTCTGTGTAACATTTACAAACATTGCTGCCATATGGTACACAATCTTTAGCCTACCTAGGTATGCTGTCATGGGGAAAAGCCAAGTCTCAAAATAATTTGATATTAGAAGTGAATTTAAAATTATTATTTTTAACTGTACACTCCATTTGACTCATATGCATATTAACAGAGACATGGAATTTTTAAAAATATTAATAAAAAATTATTATACACACACACACACACACACATATACATATATATATATATATATATATATATATATATATATATATATATATATATATATATATATATAAGAACAAAAGAATGGTCAGCGCTCAAAGTTAATGTATGAACTGCTATTTACAATAAATATATATTCTCATCCACTATTAAGAATAAATATATTTATATAGATATATGTCTCTATATATGCAACAATTTATAGTTAGTGCAAATGGCAGTCTTATTCGGATGGAAAGTCTGTGGATGTATAATATTCCATATAGTCCACAAAGCTAGTTCCCGTGTGCTATAGGTGTGGGCAGCCCGTCTGGTCTAAAGATGATCCCCCGCAAGGTGAGGTTCTTCTCGAATTGTCTGGAAAAGTATAGAAGGAGACAGGCGCACAGGGGCACACTTCATGTAATACGTTCACAGAAGTAACATAAAAAGCAAACAGTGGGGGAATTATCCGCGCTCACCTGGTGTACCCTCAAGTAGTGAGGTACTAGAAGTGCACTTATATGGTTGTACTCTGTTCCTTTTCTCCCTTCTCGTGTGTCCGCGATCCTCCGGTGTTAGGTGTATCTTCAGTGGATCACCGTTATCCGTTGTCAGTGATAAGGGGAGTAAGGGGATATTATATGTATAGAGGTGTGTGTATAGTCTATATATCTCAATTGACCACACAGTACACTATAGTATAACAGAGATTATAAAACCATATATTTATTTTGAATAGTATAAAACAGACACACTTGTCTGATTAGGATGCAAGTAGAACAAACATATATATACAATGGTAGTGAGCCGTAGTGCTGCCCAGTAATAAGATCCTTATACAAAAGGTCTGTTTCCAAATGCATACACTAAATTGCTCCACAACCGTTAAAACGTTAGAAGTTAACAGTATCACAGATATCCAAATATACAAGTATACAAGTAAGGAGCACCAAAGGTATCAATCGGAGCTAATAAGGCTAATTTCGTTGCCCAGCAACCGATTACCTTATGCAGCTCCGTGTATGCTGTGCACTCGAAAGCGTGCAGGTGTGACGTGTGGCGGGGGGCGGAGCCTAACGCGTTTCGTAACCAATGGGTTACTTCATCAGCGGTGTGGGCCGTCCCCCAACCTAGCTCTATAAATGCGTGTGGCTGTGGCTGATTGGCCAAGTGTTAGCCCCTCGGTCGCCATTTTGTTTAAGGGCAAGTGGCCAGGTTTTATATATATATATATATATGTATACAGTATATCACAAAAGTGAGTATAATCCTCACATTTTTGTAAATATTTTATTATATCTTTTCATGTGACAACACTGAAGAAATGACACTTTGCTACAATGTAAAGTAGTGAGTGTACAGCCTGTATGTGCAAATTTGCTGTCCTCTCAAAATAACTCAACACACAGCCATTAATGTCTAAACCGTTGGCAACAAAAGTGAGTACACCCCTAAGTGGAAATGTCCAAATTGGGCCCAAAGTGTCAATATTTTGTGTGGCCACCATTATTTTCCAGCACTGCCTTAACCCTCTTGGACATGGAGTTCACCAGAGCTTCACAGGTTGCCACTGGAGTCCTCTTCCACTCCTCCATGACAACATCACAGAGCTGGTGGATGTTAGAGACCTTGCGCTCCCCTACCTTCCATTTGAGGATGCCCCACAGATGCTCAATAGGGTTTAGGTCTGGAGACATGCTTGGCCAGTCCATCCCCTTTACCGTCAGCTTCTTTAGCAAGGCAGTGGTTGTCTTGGAGGTGTGTTTGAGGTCATTATCATGTTGGAATACTGCTTCAGTATGTCACAGTACATGTTGGCTTTCATGGTTCCCTCAATGAAGTGTAGCTCACCAGTGGCGGCAGCACTCATGCAGGCCCAGACCATGACACTCCCACCACCATGCTTGACTGTAGGCAAGACACACTTGTCTTTATACTCTTCACCTGGTTGCCACCACACACGCTTGACACCATCTGAACCAAATACGTTTATCTTGGTCTCATCGGACCATAGGACATGGTTCCAGTAATCCATGTCCTTAGTCTGCTTTTCTTCAGCAAACTGTTTGCAGGCTTTCTTGTGCATCATCTTTAGAAGAGACTTCATTCTGGGACAACAGCCATGCAGACCAATTTGATGCAGTGTGTGGCGTTTGGTCTGAGCTCTGACAGGCTGACCCCCCACCCCTTCAACCTCTGCATCATTGCTGGCAGCACTCATACGTCTATTTCCCAAGGACAACCTCTGGATATGACGCTGAGCACGATATCTGCTGACATGTTTCGGTCCTAAGATCGTAATCATAGCTACTGGATAAAATTTCTCCCGTTGAGAGATGCCTGAAATGCACTTCGATGTACGTTATCTATGTCCTTACTTGTGTCGCCTGTCACCTTTAATACATTGGTCTCACCACTAATGAGATATAGGTGCGCATCAGAAATCATCTGTCCACCATACAATCTGGTGAAGCAACTACACCTCTGGTGCAACATTTTAAAAGATGCCATAATAAAAGTACTACCTCTCTTAGGTGGCAGGCGATAGAAAGTGTTACATGTCCCCCCAGGGGAGGAGATCGGAATAAGTTATTTCAGAAGAGGGAGATGCACTGGATTTTTAAGCTCCAGACTAGAGTTCCTACTGGTGTGAACTCTGAATATGATTTAATTAATGATCGGCAAAAGGGATGCCATCATCCTATGCGTTCTTTTATATCTCCCTCTTCTGAAGTGACTCTTTTCCTTAAACACCTTTAAACACTTTTTAATACGTTCAAATACAATTGGAGTCTTAGGCTAAAAACAAAGGAGACAATAGCAGACATGTGCTGTGTAGCAACAGGATGTAGAAGATGTTCCACAAATACAAAAATCAAAATAACAGCATGCAAGCTAAATTGTGATTCAGTTGGCTAAGGCTAAGCCAATCACAACGTAGTGTATAGCCAACGCCCTTAGGCAAAGAAACAGCTGTAAAATACAGCGGAATATCCCAAATCTACTCCAATGGTTGCCATGGAAGGATAATAGTAAGGTAATAAACCAAATTGTGTGATATTAACATTACAGGCGGGTCTCCAAATATAGAAGTAACCTCAGGGAAATGAAAAATACTGCAGAAAAATTGATAAAATATCCAATAATTATCAAAAATGTATCCTATTAATATAAAGGAATCAAAATGTTGATATAAGATAATAGAATTAAATTAAAACATATTTTTATATATAAGTAATTGACATTGAAAATGTCATCTTCTACATCCTGTTGCTACACAGCACATGTATGCTTATCTGTTATTGTCTCCTTTGTTTTTAACTATCTGATCATTTTGTTTTTAATTTCACCATGGCTGCCGCGTGGCGTCCGGTCACTATAGCAACGCATGACGTGGAGATGTACTTCCGGTATGCCACGGACAGCACTGTGGGTGGGGATTTGGTTTGTATTTAAGTTTGGTAGGTAGGTATGTATGTTTGATGTTGGTTTGAGCATGGGATAAAATCCCAAATGTCACCTTAATAAAATAAAAACTTTTTTTAGCATTGAAGACCTGTGAGTTAATTTTTTAACTGTATATATATGATACTGTTATAGTAAAATACAAACCTATACCTACTGTATATATCTGTAGGAATACATAAAGAGGTATATGTATATACAATTACATATAGAAATATGTATTTACAATATAAAATACATTTTTTTGAATGTGAAGAACATTGGAATGTGAAATATTCATAATTCGTGTCGAGTTTAGTCCACTTGAACAAGCGTGATCGGGTTAGCTTGTGAGTATGGGTTAGGTTTTTTTACAGTTTGCACGCTCCATTGAAGTCTATGGGGGAACACGTTAAAGCCCAGTCTATCTTTTTGCATTCGTTGGGTACAATGTTTTACTGGAGCTTGGGTGTGCACCAAATCATAATCTGACCAGGTTTCAATGTTTGCTCAGTCCATGTGTTCAGCTGGGAGAATTATCTTCTGTTAACAAAGCTGAGCCATTTATCATATCTGACCAATTCAGGCCACCACAGAAGTGAGCAGAGTTTATCTAATGAGGGTTAGAGAAACAAATAAGACGTCTCCATTGATATGATGTTATTGATCTTGCTATTGACCTCATAAGTCATAATTTATCTCCAGTGTTCCCTGATTCTGTTTTTTTTTTTTTTTTAAATCAACTCTTTTCTGTCCCAATTTATTTAATCCCAATAGCTCCTTTGAGGTTACATTTTAAAGATAGACAGTAGTGTGTGTGTGTTTAGATAGAAAGATAGATGATGATGATAATTATTATCATTTATTTTTACAGTGCGGTACTATTATGTAGAGAGTAAGAAAGATAGATAGATAGATAGATAGATAGATAGATAGATAGAAGATAGATAGATAAAGATAATGATAGACAGATAGATAGCTATAGATAACAGATGATAGATAGATAGATACAGATAATAGATAGATGATAGATAGATAGACAGACATACAGACAGGTAAATATACATTAAAATAGATAGATGATAGATAGATAGATAGATAGATAGATAGATAGATCGATAGAAAGATATGACAACATTTCCCCCCCCCAACATCTGTCATGTTACTATATTTTCAATCTGTTCTTTCTAGAATGTTCTACTAGTTTTTTTTGGTTGAAGATGCTAATAAATTCAGCTAATTGTCAACACCAGTAATTACAATGAGTGATACCATTTAATTTCCTACAATGAGCATTACTAATTAAAATTGATTCTATTGATATATTTTGGAACAGTAGGATGTTTTTTATATAAATCATATTATTTGTTCTGGTTTTAGGAAAATAAACAAGATTTGATCATTATTTGCATTTTTTTCCTGGATCCATTTTCCAGCCATGTACGTTGCTCATTACACATCACATTCCTGTGAAACAGAACACTTGGGTGAATTTGAACGTTATAGATGTCTTAAGACTTTCCAAGTAGCAGATTTTTGAAGTGTGAAATGGTAGCCTTAGGCTGGCCTGAAACATTTTCTCATGCCATGTTGTTTGGATAAATCTAGGGATGGGCAAATATGTGTATTTTATTATACAATTGTGAGAACAAATATACTTCTTGATATTTGATCTGCCATAGAATAGAGCGGTACTTCCCCTTACCTTCACAGTGGTGCATTCATTAACAGCTCACCTCACCAGTTCAATCCAATCTTGGTCTGAAGTAATGCAGCCGCTTCCTCCGTGGCAGATGTCACTGATATAAAATACCCTGTTTCTCCAGATAGACTAGCGGTGCCACCGTTCAGCAAAGGACCAAGTCTCAACGGTGAGCTGACCCACTGACTTACATCGTTCCTCCTAGCAGCCAGGACTAGGGTACACTCCTAGGGGGTAAACCGCCTCCAACCAAACAAACAAACGCCACGCTCACGGAGCTCCTGTGAGTGGGTCAGCTCACCGTTGAGACTTGGTCCTTTGCTGAACGGTAGCACCGCTAGTCTATCCGGAGAAGCAGGGTATTTTATATCAGTGACCTCTGCAACGGAGGAAGCGGCTGCATTACTTCAGACCAAGATTGGATTGAACTGGTGAGGTGAGCTGTTAATGAATGCACCACTGTGAAGGTAAGGGGAAGTACCGCTCCACCATTACTGACTGTATTCTCTGTCTCCCAATTGCTGAAGACGAACTGGCTATCATGTTTAACGAACTGTGTACGCTGCTATTAACTTTCCTGCCTGGCTACTAACCAACAAACTTTAGCTACGTTTACCAACATTGGATTAACAGAGATGGGATTGTTTACAACTAATGGCATGCAAAGATTTAGAAGCCGGCTTCACCATTGTTATGGACTATGACAGAGTTAAAGTTGTGACTTATTTGAATTTGTTTGGTGCCAGTACCTTGTTAATATTCTAATCAATTGCTCTTCGAGTTATGAACCAATTAACAAGGTGAATAGGTAATGATACATTTATGGGTGTATCACTTTAAATAAAGGTACTTTGATTTTGTGCGAACCACCACTGTCTGTGTTCATTCCTGTCATACACTACACGAGTTAGTGCTGGAATAAGGGTATTTCTTTTGTTCTCTCTTTACATTAATATTTTTACAAATTATTACCCCCTTGCTCCAGAGTTGCAACAGGCATTTTTTGCATCTCTGTTACTCGACCTATTTATTATTTCCCAACTATATATATATATATATATATATATATATACACATGAATATATATACAATGCAGTATGTTGAATACAATGGGGCCTATCTATCAAGCTCCGAAAGGCCTTGTTTCTGGCGAGTCTTCAGACTCGCCAGAAACAGCAGTTATGCAGCAGCGATCACAAAGACCGCTGCTCCATAACCCTGTCCGCCTGCTCTGGGTTGAATCGCAACAATTCAACCCCAATCAAGTACGATCATGTTGATTGACACCCCCTGCTGGTGGCCCATTGGCTGCAAGTTTGCAGGGGGCGGTGTTGCACCAGCAGCTCTTGTGAGCTGCTTGTGCAATGTTAAATGCGGAGAGCGTATTGCTCTCCGCATTCAGCGATGTCTTGCGGACCTGATCCACACTGCAAATAATTTTTCCCAATTACTTTTTTTATCAGATTCAGAGTATAAAATATATGAGATTTGCTTTTTAAAGCCTATTTGTGTATATGAATTTGCTGATTTTGTGTCTTGAAGCCACAACCCAATAAAATGGGTTGAGCTTGTAGGTATAATCAGATCTCATTACTGTATCACATGGTGTACATATACCTGCTTCTTTATCTTATATCTGTCCATAAACCAATCACCAATACTTGAAGAGAACAATTAAAAATTAACATTTAATTACCTTATCTCCTCAATAACCCACTGGGAGTATAATTTCTTATACTGGCTGTGGTTACAAAGCTTATCTATAGCTTGGACCTGAGGCCACAAATTTTCAGAATAGGTGGGGATACCACAGGCTAAATCAACTATTTAAAATGCCAATATAATGATAAAGGGCTACTTGTAAACAATTTAATACACTCCAGCAGGTAAAGTGGATCATTAGGAACAAATTAAAGGGGATATTTTTTTTGAGTAAACTGTTTCTTTAATATACATACATCTCACAATCTCTTATAGTATAAACAAACAATCCAATGTGTGTTATAATAATCAGTGATCAATAGTGACATTCATGTATTAAGATATATGGGAATCTAACCTTTGTCAAAAAATCTTAAATTGTAATTATAAACCTGCTCCATGATTCAATGTTTCTTTGGCATGTAAACTGTAAACCCCAGAGTGTAGCTCAATGTTGAGGGGCGTGGTATAGTCCTAAACAGTGCTGACTTCGTCAAAGTGCCTTTCTGTCAATATGGTTGTCATAGCAGCGCATAACTACATTTTAATACTCAATAGCACTTTTACTGATACTGCCTAAAAGAAATCTATGTACATTTAAATGTTAAAATGTTGAATAATGTTTACAAACCACCTCATCACAAACTATTTCTGTCAAATGATACACCGTGCTCGGTGTATGACTTGATATTGGTGAGGAGAGGCGTGGTGAGATGTGGAAAATTACTAACATCATCTAATCATATGGTTACCATAGCAACCTTTAAATCATCTTACTTAATTAGCGCTTATATTGATTGTACATATAATAAGTAATCTCAAACATGGACATGAGTCCACCATAGCGGCTGTTACATCATTAAATATGTTGTACATGCATCAAAATATACAGCGGATGTAGTAAATAAACATATTTGACATAAACCAAATTGTATGTTGAATAAAACTGCATACAGATGAATAGATATAGATCATAGCATGGATACTCAGTAATATTGTTAAATAACCATCATGAGCTAAATATTGATCATGGTGGTTACCACCTATATTGTTTGTGACAGTTGTACATATATGTCTCGTAATAGATAATGGATCACAAAACATTAATTAAGGTCCCAGCCATAATACCGCTCACTATGTGAACACCTCATGACAATTTAGAGATAACTCACTCTAGTACATAACGCTTACATGCTAGATCGTGGTTCGAACAATAACTATAAATGATATAATTCTAATCATAGTTTAGTGCTAGACTATATATATACATATACACAGAGAGAGAAGCACACACACACACATATATATATATATATATATAGTTAGAATAAGTATGTATGTCACATTAACTCCCATAGTAGCCTGCACTCACCTCAATTCATGTCAATGACCGCATCATAAATCCTGAATCCTAATTAAATACAATGATACATCTCACATTAAAGAGACTTATGCACTAACACTATTCTAATCAAACATTCACGTGTATTTCCTTAGATGTCACTGTAACTACATAGTGTCAATTTAAGAACTAAAGGCAGGTCATCTATAAATATAGGACACCTTAAAAAGAAGTGAATAATAGATCACTATTGTTTGATCAAAAATAAAACATATTGTATGTTACTACCGCACTATAAATAACATCGCCAGTCAATACTTGCATTCAGTCCTTTTGGTTGTAATGTATCCAACATAAAAAATAATTTGACTTCCAACTGTAGTAATTAATTACTCCTATCACCACCCCCTTGAGGGGACAGGGAAATGATCTATAAACATACATCTCAAATCTTTCACAGTATGTTTCTTTTCCATCAACATTTTACCCCTTACAAGATAGAGGTAAAATAATTGAGACATTCCAGAAAAGGGTGGAAAGGGACTAACTGTTCTGGAGAATGAAGTGAGAACACAGATCATTAATAGACCTAACCTCTCTAGACTAGAAAGAATAGCCTTAGATAGTTTAAAAAATAATAGGAAAATCGTGATAAGGAAAGCTGATAAAGTCGGCTCAGTGGTAGTCATGGATAGACAATGGTTTATAAATGATGCTTTGAAACAGCTACAGAATGAAACCCAGTATGTTCTCTTAATTTGAAATCCAATCAGACAATATGAGAGGGAGTTGAGACATTTGGTAGATGATCGAGCTGAATTAGGCTTTATTGATAAAGCCACTAAAGATTACCTATTGGTAGATAATCCAAGAACGCCAGTCTTTAACCTGGCATTCTTGGATTAACCTGTAACCGGGAGACCACTGGTAAGTGGAATAGAATCAAATATTGAACATTTGTCTCAATGGTTGGATAATATTCTGCAACCTTTAGTTAAGAATCTATACAGCTATTTGGGGGACACAAAGGACTTTGTCTGTATATTATCAGAACAAGTTTGGGCAAATGAGGATGAATGGTTAAACATAGATGTAAAATCTTTATATTCCTCTATTAGACATGAGGAAGGCTTAAAAGCCCTGGAATTCTTTCTGTACAGACAATTTGCTGCAGAATCAGAGTTTTATAAATTTGTCCTGATAGTGACAAGATACCTACTGACACACAACTAGTTTGTCTTTGAGGGTTTTTTCTATCTTCAGAGGTATGGGACAGCTATGGTGGCCAAATTTGCCCCTTCTTATGCCAACCTATTTATGGGTTGGTGGGAGCTGTCCTACATCTTTGGGGATGGGAACCCCTTCAGACAAAATATTAAACTATATTGACGTTACATCGATGATCTGGTATTTATTTGGCATGGAGGTGAAGCAAGAGCCAGGACATATAGGTCTTGAATTTACATTTGAATTTAACAACAAGGAAATCAATTTTTTAGACCTTAAATTAAAAGGTATTCCAGGAGAAACAATAATAACTTCAGTGTTTAAAAACCAATTTCAGAAAATACGCTATTGCACGCATATAGTTGCCATCCTAAAAATGGTCTTTAGGGCAGCTGCCATAGGGCAATTTACCAGATTGAGGAGAAATTGTACCAGGGATGAGGATTATGAATACCATGCAAATGATCTGTCCAAACGCTTAAAAGAAATTATAAGGACACCTTGATAAGAACAACATCAAAGGATGTTAGACAGACAGAGAGAAAGAATCTACTAAAAAGTGGGAAAAAGGCTAATCAACGAATGAAAGATAAAGTAATGTTTATAACAGATTACAGCAACCAATATGAGAAAATTTGTGGCATAATTCGTAAACACTTTTCCTTGCTGTCAGCAGAAGATGGCCTGGTAAATACAGTAAAGACAGACTGTAAGTTTGCTTTCAAACGAGACAAAACCATAGGAAATACTGTAGCTCCAACAAATCTGCCACCTATAAATAAACAAACAAGTGCTTGATTAGAATGTAAAGGTGTATTTAAATGCCATAATTCTAACTGCAAAGCCTGTGAATACTTAGACCCAAGAGAAGGCTTTAAAAGTGAGGTAGCTAGAGAGGAATTTGTACACAAAGAATGTTTTAACTGTAGATCTATAACATATATCAAACATTAAAACAGGTACTACATGCAAAAGAAAAAATAGAGTGCAGAGAGGATTCAAGTGCAACTTTATTAATAACAATGACACTGAGTGTAAGAATACAAGCCCATAAAATTATGCAATACGGCTCATAACAAACTGCTCACATGCCCATATAGACAGCTGTTAAAGGTCTTTCACAATCCGTCTTTACTCAGGGATTTCCGGATCTCCAGTAGAGTCGCGGTTGCGTTTTTTTGCTAGGCCAAAAACATTGTGGCAGACTGTGATAGTATCACTCTGACAATAAAGATACAGCTGGTAACCCCAACACGTTTCTCGCGGTTGTCGCCGGGCTTTTTCAAACAAAAACAGCTACACTAACTACTCCCCTAATCCAACATTTTATGTAAGTACACAATAAAAACCTGACACCCTAAAATGGACAGTAATTCAAGGGGTTAAAATCCCCAGGAGAGGGGAAGACAGGGATTACCTACTGAGAAAACAAGAGGTCTATTGGATATTCAGATTAAAAACAAGAATGCCATCAGGTTTTAATTCTGAATATGATCTAATTAATTTCTTGCAGTGATGTATGTGGTCCAGTAATTTAAGCATTCCAGTATTTAAAATGTAAAATTTTATTTGAATTGAATTTAATCGTCTATCAAATAATTAATTTACTGTGTAAGGAATGAATTTAAATGAGGACATTCTGTGTTGCTTTACCTACCCTATATATATTTAACTGGTATAAATAAATTTAACTATAAATATAAGCATTAATAACCCAGTGTGTAAGATATGAAATACCTAAGAGGTGTACAATAGATATGTATTGCTTTAGAAATAGACTTTAATTCTGTTGACTTGTATCTAAAAATGCGTTCAGTATTTGTTTAAATAGTGTATAAATTAAGTATATACCTTAAAAAGGAAGAACTCCAGTATTATCCAATAGGATTTGTTTTTAAATTATTTAAGCAGCACCTGAGGTGTAGTGGGTCATACCGCTATGATTACTGCCACAGTGCCGAAACATGTCAGCTGAACCCTAGACCTGGAGTTCTGCTATGGCAAATTGTTTATCAATTTGATGTTTTAATGAAATTAAATGAATACATTTATGTTTTAAGGATTGTTTCCTGGATATTTTTTCTTTTATAAATATAGAACACCCTAAACAGAAGTGAATAATACATCACTATTGTTTGATAAAAAAAAACTTATTGTATGTTACTACCACACTATAAATAACAATGCCAGTCAATACTTGCATTCAGTCCTTTTGTTTGTAATGTGTCAAACATAAAAATCCATTTGACTTCCAACTGTAGTAATTTATTACTCCTATCACCACCCCTTGAGGGGACAGGGAAATGATCTATCAACATAAATCTCAAATCTTTCACAGTGTGTTTCTTGTCCATAAAATGTCTAGCAACAGGCTGATCCATCTTCTGTATATTGACAGCTGATCTAATAGCACTTCTATGGTTAGCCATTCTTTTTTTAATGTCATTATCAGTTTTGCCAATGTAAAAATGACCACATGAACAGTTCAGCAAATATATGAAAAACTTGGTGGTACGAGTTAAATGATGTTGAATCTCAAACTTTTTATTTGTATCAGGATGTCAAAAACTCAACACTTGGATCATGGGATTACAAGTGGTGCAGCTTGGAAAGCTAAAACATCCACATTTCTTTGCTGGTAGCCATGTTTGCTTCCTATAACACTGTACAGGCTCTGTTTTCAATAAATCTTTGAATTTGTGACACCTCTTGTAGCCAATCATGGGTGTATCCATATTGTCAAATGGCAGCATCGGGTCTGATCTTAAAGTGTTTCAATGGTTCTTTAAAGAGTTTGTTAATATGCCAACTAATAGTGTATAAGTAGTACATAGTCAATCTGTTGTCCACCTTAGAACTCTTTGACTTGTTGAGTAATTCATTTTGTGTCAAGTTTTCAACTTTTTTGTGGGTGTCTTTAATAAGATCCGAAGAAGGGATGACAGCTCCGAAAATGTTCACAATAAAATTTTGAATGCTGTAAATCCTGTTGCAACAGGAGTGCATTCTGTTGAATAATGTTGATGTTGAAGATTGCACCCTGGTCCAGAGGAATTTCTATTTGTGAGAGTGTGCTTCTAAATTTATATATATATATATACATACACAGAGGGACAAGACAGACAAGACAAATGGGCTAACAATGTGTTAACTGCATGCTTTGAGAGTGTTTGAAGTATTTTCATAGCTATCCTACTTATTTAATCCACAAGAATTGTAGACCTGTCCTGGCTTTTGTCTTTTGCCAATTTATTTTTAAATAAGCAACAAGCTTTCTAAAATGCAAAAAAAGATATTGAGAATGACACAACCTTGCCAGAATATCTGTAGGATGGTTCCTACACAGGGTGTCAACTTTTGTAGATAAGATGTGTCTTTCAATTTGAACTTTTCTGTAGTATTTGAGTCTGATTCCATTCAATCTGATTATTCACAAATAATCAATGAAAAAAATTCAACTGCTTCAATAGTTTATTTTTTAGCATAATGTACTTTTACTATCAAATACATTTTAATTCTATAGATCAGACTGTGCTCAAATATTGTGTATTTTTCTAATAGTTGTAATTTCAAAATGCATGGAAATGACAGACAAATATCTTGAAACAATTTGAATAGTTATTAAAGAGTTATTTAAAAAAAAAAAAATAATAACATAAGATACAGGACTTGAAATATGTCAGTTTTCTTCTCTATCAGCCAAATATACAGTGATGTATAATTATGTTTACTTTATTTTTCTCTGTCTTTGTTTTTCTTTAGCAAGGGACCAATTTCCCTCCTTAAAGGGACATGAAACCCACGTTTTTTCTTTCATGGTTTAGAAAGAGAATGCAATTTTAAACATCTTTCTAATTTACTTCTATTATCTAATTTGTTTTATTCTCTTGATATTCTTTGCTGAAAAGCATATCTAGATATGCTCAGTAGCTGCTGATTGGTTGCTGCACATAGAAGCCTCAAGTGATTGGCTCACCCATGTGCATTGCTTTTTCTTCAAATAAGGATATCTAAAAAATGAAGCAAAATAAATAATAGAAGTACACTGTGATGTTGTTTAATTTTGTATGCTGTATCTGAATCATGAAAGAAATATTTTGGGTTTAGTGGCCCTTTAATGGAACAGTTTAGTCCAAAATAAACTTTCATGATTCAGATAGTGCATGTCATTTTAAATAACTTTCCATTTTATTTTTATCAGCAATTTTGCTTTGTTCTCTTGGTATTCTTAGTTGAATACTAAACCTAGGAGGATCATATGCAAATTTCTTAGACCTTGAAGGCCACCTCTAAGCTGAATGCATTTCAACAGTTTTTCACCACTAGAGGGTGTTAGTTCATGTGAATCATATAGATAACACTATGCTCACGCACGTGGAGTTACCTAGGAGTAAGCACTGATTGGCTAAAATGCAAGGCCTCCATTACATATGCAGCATCACCCGCAAAATCCTCCGCCACCAGATTTTACGTGATTTTGGTATTACATATACGGCGTAGCATACAAGTTACGCGCGTATATTTCACCCTTCGGACGTATTTTTTTTACCCATAGACTAACATAGAACAGCCGCGCAATTTGGTATCCAATATACAGCGTAAGGACTTACGCGCGCAGAATTCAGAGAATCTACTCCATTCTTATCTCGCCACAAATTGCAGGCGCAGTAACCCTTGCACTGACTAAAAAAGCAACGTAACTCCCTGACGGGGACCCCACTGCTCCTCCTGTCCTCTCCAATACTCCTCTCCCTGCCACTCCTCTCCCATCCCCCCCCTCCGCCCTACCTCTCTCTGCCATCCTCACACTAAATCACACTACACACACTCACACTCCCAGTTCAATCACACACAATCACAAGCAAACACTCAGCCTATCACACTGTGAAATTCAAATATATGTGTGAGGTGTTAGAAAAAAAAGTGTGGTGTATTTGTATATGTATGTATGCAAAATGTGTGCAATATGTAAAAATATGTGTAAGTGTACAAGCTTAAACAACCAACAATGCGACCTAACTAACTCCTCTGTTTGCGCCTCTCTCTCTACTCTGACTAATCCTCCACTCCACTGTAGTGTGCTGTAGCTCAACAAACCATCCAAACACACTGAAGAAAATGGCGGCTGCTCATGGGTTTAGATATGAATTTTGAATAGTGTAATTACGTGTCGCATTTTTATATGAAATCGCGGTTCATTTTTATGAGTGTTAGCCTAATTAGCCTAATTTGCATAAAACTACTCTTTATTGACACTTTCCGTGTAAGTTACTTGCGACGACTAAAATGTGTATTTGCGCACATTTCAGAAGATCGCCAGTTTGTCCTACTTACGCTAGTTTAGCATATAACGGCGCAGTATATGTAATACCCCGATGTGCGAGGTGAAATTACGGGCAGCGCGGGTTCCCACGCTTGTGCCAAAACGTGCGCCGTATATGTGATCGCGCCCCAAGTCTGTCAAAAGAACTGAAATAAGGGGGCAGTCTGTAGAGGCTTAGATACAAGGTTATCACAGAGGTAAAAAAGTATATTAGTTTAACAGTGTTGGTTGTGCAAAACTATGGAATGGGTAATAAAGGGATTGTCTATCTTTTAAAACAATAACAATTCTGGTGTAGACTGTCCCTTTAAATGTGCTGAAATATCTTAAACCTTTTTATTCAGGCTAATGTGCTAATTTGCTGCTATTTGAGTAATACAAGGTTGTGTCATTTTTGATAATTTAATAATATCACATCTTAAGGGAGCAAAATTGCCAGATGTGCACATAAGGAACCAGTCTGCTCCTAAAAATTGTAATTTAGCAGTGGTTTGGAAAGTTTGGAACTATTGGGACTTGTCAAATATTATCATTTTTTTATTTTTTTTAAATTGTATGTGTGTTCTGTAGCTTCTTTTCCACACAAATCATTTATAATCAGATAGTGGATTTTCCTACCCATTTATGAAGGTTTATAGTACCCTCATGCACGTCCACAGAAAATTTTCAGGGGGGTGGCAAAAAAATGAAATGTGCCCAGACAATACAATATATATATATAAATAATCAGTAATGGGAGATTATCGCAAAATGTTAGTAGTCCCAGGAAAAAGGTTTACTAATTACAATAATTTACTATAAATATGGAAGTGATTTTTTGCTTAACTTTAATACACATTTATACATGTCTTTTTGTTTTTGGGTGTAATAAAATGAATGTCTTAACCCAGACTCCTTATAAATTAAACTAGAAGGAGCATACAGTTGTATTTATTAATGTATCTCATGTTTTGTTTATTTGATTTGTTGCAGTTATAAAAAAGAAAAACAAAATAAAAGTTAAAACACAAAAGGACCAACAAAAGGTAGCATATAAAGCCTAAAACTGCTAACAGTACATTATCTAAAATATTCAAAATGTATATTTCTCTATTTGTGCTATTGGCAAAACGTTTAATAATCTATTCCACTATGCAAGCAGGAGGACTCTGCTCAGAAAGTATTAACTTTAGCAGATTGCTATTAAAGAGATACTTTATTATTTGCTGCTGATAAAAAGGTGGTGGGAGTGTAAATATATATTTAACAAGGAAGTTGTGATGCAGAGTTTAAAATCACTGGCACAGTGCACCCCTTCCACCCCCTCAATTACTTTTGCAGAGGATCTGACCAAACAAATACATATATAAACCTGGGTAAAGGGTCGGACAATACTCCCTGTCTGGGACACATATACACACAGCATGGAGGATGGAGTGTGACCTCATGCAACACTTTATGCCTTCCGGGAAGCTCACTCACCACCACTGTACAATGCAAGCTGGGAATTAGAGTCCATAACTGCAGTGACACAACACTGAGAGGGAAATAGTGAAATATAAATTCCAGAATGCTATATAACTCCCATAATACTGTGCTGCCTTCTATAAAACAGAGATACATTCAAGGGGATTAACAGAAAAAAATGGACATTCAATTTTCTTTTTTATCAGCAGTTTGTACTCCAGGTGGAGAGGAAATCGGGGGGGGCAAACTCCCCCCCTTGCCCCCCCTTATGGATGCACATGAGTACCCTAAATGTTTATGCTTAAGGTTAAATGTATTAAGCTGCATTCTCAGCTTTTGAGGCTATGTGGAGCCTTCAGTCACAAATTTAAGAAGCAGAAATTGCTTCTTTTGCCTCTCCCCCACCTTAGAGTTGGCAAGATCAATCACCCTGATACTCGCTCGTTCAGGTGATTGACATGCCCTGCTTTCAAGCGATTGCTTGTGCAAGGGCAGTGTCACACTGATGCCACGCTGCTGCTCGCTATGTCTGTTGCCATAGACGCGACGGTGGTGACTTGTTGCTATGGCCATTGCTATAGATGCAGGAGGTGCTTCAGGGCATGCAGTGATGATGTCATCACCACACGCTGCCTCTCCATCCTGGATGCCGCTCCTGTGTACACCTGTGTGTCCTCCTTGGCACAAATCGGCGCCTATGTAAGTACCTGCCGTGCCCAAGTATAGGTGTTACTTAGTGTACTCCTGGGTGTTATTGTTGCTGACCTCTGCTTGTCTGACCACTCTGCCTGTTAGCCCCTAAACTGCTGGACTGTTATATTGTTGCTGACCTCTGCTTGTCTGACCACTCGGCCTCTTTTAACCCATAAACTGCTGGATTGATATACTGCTGCTGAACTCTGCTTGTCTGACCACTCTGCCTCTTTTAACCCATAAACTGCTGGATTGATATACTGCTGCTGAACTCTGCTTGTCTGACCACTCTGCCTGTTAACCCCTAAACTGCTGGATTGATATACTGCTGCTGAACTCTGCTTGTCTGACCACTCTGCCTGTTAACCCCTAAACTGCTGGATTGATATACTGCTGCTGAACTCTGCTTGTCTGACCACTCTGCCTGTTAACCCCTAAACTGCTGGATTTGGTATACTGTTGCTGAACTCTGCTTGTTCTTCTATTGGTTTAACCCTGAACTGTTATACTTTCAGATTTCCCTTTGTTGCTGTCTCCTGCCTGCTCCTGGTCCTTCTATTGGTTTACCCCTGAACTGCTATTCTGCTGGTTTTTCTTCCTATTGCCGCTAAGGACTGCCCTGCCTACTGTGATTACTGCTTACCTCATTTTGCAAACTTTCTGTGCTCTGGGATATTTCCTATCACTCCACTTGACGCCGGGATAAGAAGACTACTGCCAAGTTTGGTTTGATAGAGGAATATCCCACAAACATTACAAGCAGCATTGCACAAGAAAGCTCTGAAGGTCTCTGGCACGGCAAGATTCTATAAGATACCTCTTCAGTATTACGTGGATTCATTTTTGCCTTGGGAACTGTATATCTCATACTCTATAAGATACCTCTTCAGTATTACGTGGATTCATTTTTGCCTTGGGAACTGTATATCTCATACTCTATAAGATACCTCTTCAGTATTACGTGGATTCATTTTTGCTTTGGGAACTGTATATCTCATAAAGTGGAGTTCACTAGCATTATTTACAGTAAAGAGAGACACCTACTTTATAATTTAATGTGTAGTAAAATAAACTGATGATATTCAACACCTTGCTGCTCACACAAGATATTCTAAAAAGTCTCGTTGGCATGGCGAGGCCCTTAAATCTTTTTTAGAAACACTCCTACAATAAAATACAATGTTCTAAAATAATCCCAAATATTTTGCATGATTTCTCTCCATGCAGGTGAAAGGTCTTGAATATCAGACCCATGACAGCAAATTTTTGAAGAGAAACATTAAAATATATGAAGAGATTTAACAAAGCTGCAGCTGAAAACATCTTTTCACAAACAAATGTCAACACCAAAACAAGGCATCATCATCTCAGGAGGATATTAGGCTCAGAATTTATTTTATAACCACTTCTTTACAGGAAAAGTGGTTGATTAATGGCATAGACTTCCAGTAAGGATAGTAAGTTTGAATACTGTAAGCAAACTCAATACTACCTGTGATATGCATAAGGCTACCTTAGGAATTACTTAAGCAGACTCTTCAGAATGATATCATATTTGAAGCCTAGGGGCCCTTTGCTTCATATCTAGCTACTGCAATAATATGTTTCTGTGTTTACAGAAAGAGTTTTGTCTTACTGAAGAGCTCTTAGAATCTAAACCACTCTACTTATGACATGATGTGCTAATTCCATAAACAATGAACACCCTAGAGTTTCAACGTGTCAAAAATATTTTTTGTTAATTCAGTATAGTTTCAAATATTCATGGTACTCATCAGAGGCGTAACTAGAAACCACAGGGCCCAGGTGCAAGAATCTAATAAGGGCCCCCCCACCCCCCAAAACAAAAGTGAATTTGATACATATCGAGTACGATCGGGTTGATTAACACCCCCTGCTGGCGGCCGTGAGTCTGCAGGGGGCTGAATACGGAGAGTGTACTGCTCTCCGCATTCAGCAATGTCTGTCGGACCTAATTCGCACTTTCGGATCAGGTCCGACGGACATATGATAAATAGGCCCCACAGTCTGTAATCTGCCGGTGAGATGGCTGTCCCGATCCTACCCCCTCAGTACTTTGAAAGTGACCACAGTAGTCAGTGACATGTTCCAGCCCCCCCCCCCGTACTGTATATTAGGGTTGCCACCTGTCCCTAAAATACAGAACACTTATAAGTTACACATGCTTCAGAGTGTGCAGGGAGGAATATTAATAGTGCTGTCCAGAAACACAATACATGTTCCTCCCTGCACACCCTGCAGCATGTGCAACTCATAAGTGTCCAGGAAAACATGGCTGATTTGGCAACCCTAACTGTATATAGTGGTACTGTATAGTGACACTGTTTACCCCCTGCCCCCCCATGCTGTAGTAACAAGGTATGTAATTTGCTGGTTCCACAAACATACACACACACATAAATGCATAAATACACACACAGTCACATACATACACACAAACACACACACATACATGCATAAATACACACACAGTCACATACATACACACAAACACACACACATACATACATAAATACACACACAGTCACATTCATACACACAAACACACACACATACATGCATAAATACACACACAGTCACATACATACATACACACATACACACATACACATAAACACCAATAGGTAAAGCAGAAACACTAACCCCTGTAGTCAGAGACACTAGTGAAGCATCATGTCACACTCACATGATATCAGTGCAGGCAGTGGCAGGTCAACGTTTTTTATTGAAATAAAAAAAAAAATTAAGCTGGGCCCCCACCAGCTTTTTAAGCTGGGCAGTTGCGACCCCTGCACCCCCTGTAGTTTTGCCCCTGGTACTAATTGTACATTAAAACACTTAATAAAGTATTTTGTGAGCATCCAAA
>NC_069508.1:197199792-197214792 GCF_027579735.1 Bombina bombina | reverse complement strand
TAAGACCTTATTGTGCCGTTACATTAATCACTGTTTAGGTCATTTTGTGCCTTTATAGGTGTATTAGCTTATTTTATGTCTACTTTTATTTAATGTGCTTTTAACGTTATATTGTTTTTCCAGTCTATTTTTTTTAAATTATATATCCTTTATGATCTTATTCTCACACTTTATATAATGTAAAAAGAAAAAAAGCACTCCAATGCAGTGTTAATTTTGTCGACTAAAACTAGACTAAAATGAAAGAAATTCTGATGACTAAAATACGACTAAAACTAAAATGACATTTTAGTCAAAAGACTATGACTAAAACTAAATCAAAATTTGCTGACAAAAACATTTTATGCAAGGTGTTATAATCAATCCATATCCAATTACTTCTCTTTTGTAAAATTTACAAAACTTAATTTTATTAAATTTTAAGATAAATAAAGACATGTTATATACCACAACAGTTAAATCTGTATTGCATGTTCAAACCTTAATACCATAAATAAAATCAGGTTAATAAACCTTTACTCCAGGGGGCCCATTTATCAAAGGGCTTGCGGACCTGATCCGACACTGCGGATCAGGTCCGCAAGACCTCGCTAAATGCGGAGAGCAATACGCTCTCCACATTTAACATTGCACCAGCAGCTCACAAGAGCTGCTGGTGCAACGCCGCCCCCTGCTGACTCGCAGCCAATCGGCCGCCAGCAGGGAGCTGTCAATCAACCCGATCGTATTCGATCGGGTTGATTTCCGGTGATTCCTGTCCGCCTGCTCAGAGCAGGCGGACAGGGTTATGGAGCAGCGGTCTTTAGACCGCTGCTTCATAACTTGTGTTTCTGGCGAGTCTGAAGACTCGCCAGAAACACGGCCCTTCAAGCTCCGTACGGAGCTTGATAAATGGGCCTGCAAGAGTTTATAATGAGTTTGGAAGTTCTAGAGCAGTGCTAATATCTTTGCCGAAAATTTTACGAATCTGTGAACAATCAATTGATTCTTCCTATAGAAATAAGCATAAACCACGAATATGGGTTTAAGTTATGCTGTGCCTGTGCTAGCTGCAGAAACTTTTTGTTGTGTTGAGTTTCTTGATACTTGTTTTAATTATTAACAGAGAACTGTTAAAGTGTTTATATTGGGTAATATGTGCAATACAGTTTACAGTTTTGTTTTTTTATATTTTAAAGTTGCACTTCTGTTTGTTTATGAAACTTGGTTTTATTTAATTTTAAGTTTAATAAAGATGTAACCTATCACAACGGCTAAATCTGTGTCTGTATTGCATGTTTAAACCTTAATACCATAAATATTAACAGGTGTTATGTTTACTCCTGGAGTATATAATCAGTTTGCAAATGATAGAAAAATGCTTAAATAATGCATTACACTTTAACTAAACCCCTTAGATTTTAGTCGACTAAAATCTACTGGAGATTCAGTCGACTAAAACTAGACTAAAACTAAAACAATTCAGATGACTAAAATACGACTAAAACTAAAATGGCATTTTAGTCAAAAGACTAAAACTAAGACTAAATTGAAATTTGCCGTCAAAATTAACACTGCTCCAATGGTGCAGAAAATCATAACAGATACTAAAAATACTACAATATACCCTCCACTGAATGTAACTCACAGACGTGGCGCACTATATTGCACTGCAAGTCAGGCAGGCTGGATAGATCAGAGCTGGCTCACTCTGGTAAGCAGGTACAACACCTTCAGAAAGTGGTAGATAGATTTTGCGGTCTCCAATGAAAACTCACAAACCCTTTAAAATCATACACCCCTATGCATAGGGGATAATTTATTGTACACAAAGTTAAAAGTGTAAAAACAATCTGCAATGCATTTCTCAGTGCGTCTGGTACTGTTTCCTCAGGCAGTGAACACTTAAGCCTGTTAGGCGCTCCAAAGTTCTTGATTTCAGCACCACTCTTACTGGGTTAATTAGTTTAAGGCATTTGTGAAATATTATCTGGCTTTGTATGAACAATATTCATAGTACTTTTTAGCGTCAGGAAACACTGGCCATATTTTTGCCCAAACTGCACTTTCTCAAAGAAAAAAATAAACCCACAGTATCAGCTCACTTTTATAATTCCAGAACTTTTATAATTTCAGAGATTAATAACAGTAAACTACCAAAATAATTTATTTCTAATATTTAGAAACTGCATTTAAGCCTAGCTAAAGTACCCACGCATTTCATTTACTTTAATAATGCTGATTTATTTTGCACTGTCTGTCAATTATGATAATACTTTTGATTTAATACTTATGAATATTTCAGTATCATGCAACCATCTGTAGATATACACTCGAGTCTCCACAAAATGAAAAATATTTAGTGAATAAATGTTAAAAACACATAATTTTATAAAAGTCAAGATGTCCTTCCCTTGGTAAATTGCACAAGGTTTCTTATGCTGAGTCACAAACATATCTGCTAATGGATTTCTTTTTTTTCCTAGGAATTTTTATTTTTTACCATTAAAGAGCACTGGCAATTTACCATTTAGCATTAAAGCACAGGAGATTCAGGGGAAATTTTAATGTACATTCGTCCGTCATTTAATTTGTTCCTAATGATCTATTTTATCTGCCTAATTCTATTAACTAATTTACAAATAGCTTTTTAACCTTTATTTTCTCATTTGATATAGCAGCTTTTCTCTGAGAAAACCACCACCCACACAAAAAATATGAATGCTGGAGTATTCTCTATAGAAAAGCTTTGTAAACAAGAGATAGTAGCTGTGATCATCCTCCAAGTGGGTAATGGGAGAGATAGGAACTAAAATGTCAATTAACAATTAAGCTCATAGGGTCAATTTATGATAGTGCTAGCAGACATGATACGATGTAACATATCATGTCCGCTGCACATCGATAAATGCCGACAGCATACGCTGCCTCAGAGCAGGTGGACAAGTTACGGAGCAGTGGTCTTCTGTTTCTGACGAGCCTGAAGGCTCGCCGGAAACACGGGGCATCAAGCTCTGTACGTAGCTTGATAAATATGCCCCTTTGTGTGTTTTGTGTATACAGAGAAAGATAAGATAAGGATGCTTTGTTTAGACAGACAGAAAAGATAAATATTTATGTTCTCTCTGCTCAGTCATCCCATTTCAATGAGTTGTGGTTTAAATACACACAAAAAAAACTATTTCATATAAAAAAATAAAGCAAAAGGAACATTTCCTTTACATGTTGCTTGTTTTACAGGGTAAAACAAGCAACTGAAAACACTTTAAGGGGAAACCAATGTTACAGTTCAGTGTCCCTTTCAGTTTAATAAATTGTATTGTAAATGGAAGATATTTACTGTGTTTCAGCTTTTAATTAATCATTTTTATTATGCTTTATTTATAAAGCACCAACAAAGTCTGCAGTGCTGTCTATAAGTACAAATGATAAAAGTGCAATGATTATACTCTATCTGTAAGAGACAAGACAAAATGTATCAAACAAATACAGGAGGATTTTTTTTACTCTCAGCAGTAGGAAGACTACTTCAATCTTCCCAACAAAACAAAAAATAGCAATTACTTTATAATCTCCCTCAGTATGCAGTCGCTAGTAAACAAAGAACATATGATATCAAGGAGGTGGTTAAATAGACCTCTCTGTCATGTCTCAGAGACAAATACACTATTTTGCGACCTAAACTTATCGTTGTGTTTTCCTTACAAAATAAAGATAATTGCAATGTCACCCCTGTGGCTTTACAATTCTGCAGCTCTGTTTTTGTACCACAACAGCGAAGGCAGAAATTGCCAGCCGATAGCAACCAGTGTCATTATCTGGGCACAGAAAAATCACCTATCATTTTCTATATGTCTGACAGCTAAAATTATGTTTTTTTTTATATTTTATGCTTTCTTAAAGAAACTGCAAAATTAGTGCTATCCAATTACTCAGGATACAAAATGTCATAAAAGAATTAATACAGGAAAATTGTTTATTTAACCTAAATGTTATGTGATAATCAACAGAGAGTAAATAATTGAATTGAAATTATATTCGTCATATTTACATGCGTACATATCAGTTGTATAAAAGATTTAAAACTGTCATTACATTATATGAATGACTTGCATGTATCAAGCAAACAATGTTTAGTATAATATGGAGTTGTTAAGGGGAATTCAGTTTTAGCTTTATGTTTTTTGTTTTAAACACAATTAGTAACTATCATATCCTTCATAGGTGGATGGTATACAAAGACTTCTTCATTGTACAACTCTAAAATACAATTTTTAAATACAATGGGCTAGATTACAAGTGGAGCGCTAAATTATTGCACTCCCTTAAAAGGACAAATTTGCCCTTTTGCGGGCGCGCAATAATTGACCAGGTATTACAAGTGGCTGGTTATTGCTACCGCAAGCTCGTGGTAGGAAATAGTGCTCCAAAAATTAACCAGAGATCAGATCTCAGGTTAATTTTCTAAAAGTGCCCCATATGCCCTCAAAATAGAAATAAATAATAATAAAATAAAAAAAATGCACTAAGCAGTTTTAGGGCTTTAAAGTTGGTGGGAGTGGGGTGTTAGAAAAAATACACATATAAATATATACATATACATTTATATTTAAAAATGCTGCCCATCACTGCGCTATTTACCTTATTTGCTGTGCAAGGTTCTGATGCCAACTAAAGTTTAGCATAACAAAGTGTAAAATTATGCATTTAAGGAAGAAATTAATTACAGACTCAATGAGACTTTACTGACTGTTACAAATGAGGAACAGGACTTGAGAATTATTATTTCAGATGATTTAAAACTTAGTAAACAATGTAGTAATGCAGCGAGTAAGGCCAGCAGAATGCTTGGATGTATTGGTAGAGGTATTTGCAGCAGAAATAGTAAGGTTCTTATGCCACCTTATAGATCATTAGTTAGGACTCATCTTGAGTATTGTGTGCAGTTCTGGAGGCCATATCTTCAGAAGGATATTAACAAACTTGAATCTGTGCAAAGGAGGGCTACCAAAATGGTACATGGTCTAAAAAATAAAACTTACCAGGATAGGCTCAATATGTATAGCTTAGAGGAGAGAAGGGAAAGAGGTGATATGATAGCAACTTTCAAGTACATTAAAGGGTTTAGTAAAACTGAGGCTGTGGGTATTTTACATAAAATGGAAAATTCAAGAACAAGGGGTCATGATCTCAAGCTAAAGGGTAGTAGATTCAGGAGTAATTTGAGGAAGCTTCTTTACAGAAAGAGTGATTGATTTATGGAATAAACTTCCTCAATAGGTAGTAATGACAAACACTGTGGGGGACTTTAAAAATGCCTGGGCCAAGCAAAAGGCTATCCTACGAACTAGATACATTTATAATACTTTATTGGTCGCACTCAGACACTCTGTAATTGCATTGCACTCAGATGTACAGTATGCTGTAATTTATAGTTCAGATACAGGTGATACTCCAAACAATGTAACAGTATAAGTGCAAATCTGCTCGTATATGATCCACTGTTAAATAGAGAACATTGAACTCCTGACTTAAGGTATAAATAGTATGGACAGTGAAAAAACCGGTATCTAAGTATATAAAGATTACCTGGTGTCCGTTGTATATCTCTTCGTGGGTAGTGAGAAAATTACCTTATGTCCGTTGTATGTCTCTACGTGGATGGTGAGCCTCCTTGTGATCGGAAATAGAGACACTCCTCAGTCTCTTGTGAGAAAAGCTTGAATACTGATAAGAGAATCCGTTACAAGGAAAAAACAAACAGCCGCAAACATTGCAAATAAAGGCCGACTTTATTGAAAGTCAAGGTGAAGCCCAGGTACATACAAGCTCGGGAGGGAGCACAAAGAATGAAACGTCCGACGCGTTTCCTGCCCGGAGGCACTTCGTCAGGCCTCCGGTATCCTACGAACTAGATACATTTATACTGTTATATCTGACGGTATCAGAATGAGGCTCCTATCAGAGCCTATGGAAGCACGCTCTCGTGAGCACAATGCTTCCTAGCAATATGAACGTGAGCTTGCTTCGCATTGCGATATACTTGTAATACCAGCGCATGTTAATGGAACGCAAGCAATATTTAACGCTCCACTTGTAATATAGCCCTATGTTGTTGCTATAGAGCTGCAGGGTACTCTATGCCTTATGTAAATTAAAAAGAGCATGGAAGTGACACTTCAAGCTTTCAGGTACAACTGATGTTTTGTGCCCTTTGACTGATAGGGATAACTCCCATGTTTTATTGGTGGAGAGGGACATTCCTCTCTATAAACGACAAATACCTTCAGGTCATAGAGATTCCTTCTTACACTGTATCCAGAAAGTTGCATTCTCCTTTCTTTTTAGCTGTATCACTATAACATAAATTTTGTTACATTCGTTATTACAAGTTTTTTTAAGCTTTAAAAGGAAATTTTATTTGTAGAAGAAAAAAAAAAGGTTCTATATTCTTGCATTTTTTTTTAAACAAATAGACTTTGCACTGTGTGTTTTTATCCTGAAAAGGCATCATCTATAGCTAAAGTCATTTACCATGAGCACTTACACATCATTCCTGAACATTACACAGATGGTGATAAGTGAGTATGTGTGTATGCTATTCCTGATTGGCTCAGCTGTGCCCTGTTTAATGGTGAGGTACCTGGGTGTGAAACCCAACATCTTCTTCTTCATGATTCAATTTACAGTACTTCTGTTATTTGGTTCTCATGGTATTCTTTGTTGAAGAGCATACCTAAGTAGGCATCATGCACATGTTTCTTACAACTGTACACTTTGGGGCCAATTTATCAAGTGCCTGGCGGACATGATTCGATGTAGCGAATCATGTCCGCCCGACAACGCTAAATGCCAACAGCATACGCTGTCAGCATTTAACATTGCACAAGCATTTCTAGTAAAATCGGCCGCTAGCAGAGGGTGTCAATCACCCCGATTGGATCGAATCTAAATGATTGCAGGTGGTGGACAAGTTAAGGAGCAAGGGCCTTTCGACCACTGAAATTTTGGGGATAGAAAACAGCATCCGCCGCTTGTTAAATCTACCCCGTTGTCTAAATCATGAAAAAAACACTTTTGGCTAGATTACGAGTTTTGCGTTATGAGGGGTGTGGCACTAACTTGCAAGTTATTGTCACTGCTCACTTACCTACAGCGCTGGTATTACAGGTTTACAAAAACCCGGCGTTAACAGGCAAGAAGTGAGCATAAAGCAAAATTGAGCTCCATACCGCGCTCCAATACCAGCGCTACTGAAAGCTGCGGTGAGCTGGTTTTACGTGCTAGTACACAATTTCCCCATAGACATCAATGGGGAGAGCCGGCTGAAAAAAAGTCTAACACATGCAAAAAAGCAGCGTAAAGCTCCTTAACGCAGTCCCATTGACGGGAAACAAAATTTATGTTTACACCTAACACCCTAACATGAACCCTGAGTCTAAACACCCCTAATCTTACACTTATTAACCCCTAATCTGCTGCCCCCAACATCGCTGACACCTACATTATACTTATTAACCCCTAATGTGCCTAAACTAAACTACCAATAGCCCTTTTTGCAGGGCATTGCCCCAAATAAATCAGCTCTTTTACCTGTAAAAAAAATACAAACAACCCCCCAACAGTAAAAAAAAACAGTAAAAACCCGCCACCCACACAACCAACCCCCCAAATAAAATCCTAACTAAAAAAACCTAAGCTCCCCATTGCCCTGAAAAGGGCATTTGGATGGGTATTGCCCTTAAAAAGTCATTTAGCTCTTTTTCAAGTGCCCAAACCCTAATCTAAAAATAAAACCCACCCAATAAACCCTTAAAAAACCTAACACTAACCCCAAAGATCCACTTACAGTTTTGAAGACCGAACATCCATCCTCAACGAAGGCGGGAGAAGTCTTCATCCAAGCGGCAAGAAGTCCTCAATGAAGCCGGGAGAAGTCTTCATCCAAGCCAGCAGAATTGGTCCTCCAGACGGGCAGAAGTCTTCATCCAGACGGCATCTTCTATCTTCATCCATCCGGCGTGGAGCGGGTCCATCTTCAAGACATCCGGCGCAGAGCATCCTCTTCTTACGACGGCTCTTCTGGAATGAAGGTTCCTTTAAGTAACGTCATCCAAGATTGCGTCCCTTGAATTCCGATTGGCTGACAGAATTTTATCAGCCAATTGGAATTAAAGGTGAAAAAATCCTATTGGCTGATGCTGTCAGCCAATAGGATTGAGCTTTTCAATCCTATTGGCTGATCCAATCAGCCAATAGGATTGAGCTTGCATTCTATTGGCTGTTCCAATCAGCCAATAGAATGCAAGCTCAATCCTATTGGCTGATTGCATCAGCCAATAGGATTTTTTAACCTTTAATTCTGATTGGCTGATAGAATTCTATCAGCTAATCAGAATTCAAGGGACGCCATCTTGGATGACGTCACTTAAAGGAACCTTCATTCTGGAAGAGTCGTCATAAGAAGAGGATGCTCCGTGTCGGATGTCTTGAAGATGGACCCGCTCCGCGCCGGATGGATGAAGATAGAAGATGCCGTCTGGATGAAGACTTCTGCCCATCTGGAGGACCACTTCTGCCGGCTTGGATGAAGACTTCTCCCGGCTTCGTTGAGGACTTCTTGCCGCTTGGATGAAGACTTCTCCCGGCTTCGTTGAGGATGGATGTCTGGTCTTCAAAACTGTAAGTGGATCTTCGGGGGTTAGTGTTAGGTTTTTTAAGGGTTTATTGGGTGTGTTTTATTTTTAGATTAGGGTTTGGGCAGAAAAAGAGCTAAATGCCTTTTCAGGGCAATTGGGAGATTAGGTTTTTTTTAGTTAGGATTTTATTTGGGGGTTTGGTTGTGTGGGTGGTGGGTTTTACTGTTGGGGGGTTGTTTGTATTTTTTTTTTTTTTACAGGTAAAAGAGCTGATTTCTTTGGGGCAATGCCCCGCAAAAGGCCCTTTTAAGGGCTATTGGTAGTTTAGTTTAGGCTAGGGTTTTTTTTTATTTTGGGGGGGCTTTTTTATTTTGATAGGGCTATTAGATTAGATGTAATTAGTTTAAATATCTGATCATTTCTTTTTTTTATTTTGTGTAATTTAGTGTTTTTTTTTTTTTGTAATTTAGGTAATTGTATTTAATTTATGTAATTTATTTAATTGTAGTGTAAGGTTAGGTATTATTGTAAGACATGTTAGGTTTTATTTTACAGGTAAATTTGTATTTATTTTAGCTAGGTAGTTAGTAAATAGTTAATATTTACTAAGTATTCTACCTAGTTAAAATAAATGCAAACTTAGCTGTGAAATAAAAATAAAACCTAAGATAGCTACAATGTAACTATTAGTTACATTGTAGCTAGCTTAGGGTTTATTTTACAGGTAAGTATTTAGTTTTAAATAGGAATTATTTAGGTAATGATAGTAGGTTTTATTTAGATGTATTTTAATTATATTTAAGTTAGGGGGTGTAAGGGTTAGGGTTAGACTTAGGTTTAGGGGTTAATACATTTATAATAGTGGCGACGACGTTGGTGGCGGCGGCAGATTAGGGGTTAATACATTTGATATAGTTGCAGCGACGTTGGGGGGGCAGATTAGAGGTTAATAAATATAATGTAGGTGTCGGCGATGTTGGGGGCAGTAGATTTTTGGGGTTAATAAATTTAGTATAGTGGCAGCGATGTTAGGGGCGGCAGATTAGGGGTTAATAATATTTAACTAGTGAGTGTGATGCGGGAGTGCGGCGGTTTAGAGGTTAATATGTTTATTATAGTGGCTGCGATGTCCGGAGTGGCAGATTAGGGGTTAATAATTTTATTTTAGTGTTTGTGATGCGGGAGGGCCTCGGTTTAGGGGTTAATAGCTAGGTAGTTTATGAGTGTTAGTGTACTTTTTAGCACTTTAGTTATGAGTTTAATGCTACAGCTTTGTAGTGTAAAACCCATAACTACTGACTTTCAGTTTACGGTACAGATCTTGACGGTATAGGCTACCGCTCACGTTTTGGCCTCCCAGGCAGACTCGAAATACCAGCGCTATGGAAGTCCCATTGAAAAAGGACTTTTTGAAAGCTGCGGTAATTACGTTGCGTTATGGCCAAAAAAGTGTGCGGTGCAGCTAAACCTGCAAGACTCATGATACCAGCGGTAGTGAAAAAGAGTCCTTACGCTGCTTTTTCACTCATACCGCAAAACTCCTAATCTTGACGTTTGTTTTTTATGTTCCTTCAACAATAAGGGGCATTTATTTAACAACAAATTCTAAGGAAATTAAACATTTTATTACTATAGAATCTCTCTTTAAAGGGACATAAAACAATTTGTTTCATTGTTGTAATAAAAAAAGCACTGAGCAGTGGGTTATACTTAAAGGGACAGTCTACAACAGACTTATCATTGTTTAAATACACCTAGATTACAAGTTTTGCGCTATAGAGGGTGCTAAACGAACGCAACAAAAAGTTGCGTTATATCACCCTCCATAGCACTGCCATTAAAAGTTTTTGAAAAGCCACCTTGTGCGTGCGATATGGTGGCGATGAGCTCCATACCGCAAAAAATCCTAGCGATGCTTTGACGTGGTCGTGCACGTTTTCCCCATAGACATCAATGGAGAGAAAGTTTTAGAAAAAAACTAACACCCTAAAATAAACCCCACGTCTAAACACCCCTAATCTGCTGCCTCCGACATCGCAGACACTTAAATAAAGTAATTAACCCCTAATCGCCGCAGAAATTCTATTGGCTGATTTGAACAGCCAATAGAATTTCAGTAGATCTTATTGGCTGATTTGAACAGCCAATAGGATTTCAGTAGCTCCCATCCTATTGGCTGATTTGAATTTCAAAAATCAAATCAGCCAATAGGAATGCAAGGGACGCCATTTTGCGATGTGGGGGGCTGTTGCTTTAGGGGTTAATAGGTTTATTTAGTGGCAGTGATGTGGGAGGCCAAAGGTTTAGGGGTTAATAACTTTATTTAGTGGCGGCGATGTTGGGGTGCGGGGGATTAATAGTGGTGACAATGTCAGGGAGCGGCGGAATAGGGGTTAATACATGTTACTAGTGGCAGCGATGTCGAGAGCGGCAGATTAGGGGTTAATAACTTTAATATAGTGTTTACGATGCGGGAGGGCCTCGGTTTATGGGGTTAATAGGTAGTTTATGGGTGTTAGTATACTTTGTAACAGTTTAGTTATGAGTTTTGTGTAACAGTTTTTTATGGCACGAAACTCATAACTACTGGCCTCAGATTGCGGAACAGATTGTGTCGGTATAGACTATAACGCAAGCTTTTTAGCCTCACCACAAAACTTGTAATGGTAGCGCTATGGAAATCCCATGCAAAAACATAATTTTTTTGAGTGCAGGACTGACGTTGCGTTACATGCTAAAATGCTTATGGTACAGCTATACCAACAAGACTTGTAATGGCTGCGTTACTGTTTTAATGCTGAAATAGACATTTTTTCAGCATTAAAACACAAATGCAAAACTTGTAATCCAGGTGATAGATAGATAATCCCTTTACTACCCATTCCCCAGCTTTGTACAATCAACATGGTTATATTATTATACTTTATAACATTTAAACCTCTAAATTTCTGCCTGTTTCTAAGACACTACAGACAGCCTCTTATCACATGCTTTTTTTAGAAACTTTTCACATTAACAGACTGCTAGTTTATGTGGGCAATATAGATAACATTGTGCTCATGCCCATGAAGTTCTGCACGACACTGCACTAATTGTCTAAAATGAAAGTCAATAGATAATAAATAAATAGCCCTGAAATAAGGGGGCAGTCTGCAGAGGCTTAGATACAAGGTAATTACAGAGGTAAAATATATATTCATGTAACCATGTTTGTTATGCAAAACTGGGGAACGGGTAATTAGAGGATTATCTATTTTTTTAAACAATAAAAAAATGTTGGATTAGACTGTCCCTTTAATAGAAATAATTGCAATATAATATTATTTATCATGTTTAAAGGATTTTACCTTTTACTTCTTTTGTTTAAAGTGAATTTGTGCAGTGTCCATTACTTCTTGTTAAAGCCCTAACATGAAGGCTGGGATATTTACAGGAAGGCTTAACTAGCTTGATGTAATAAATCTTATAGAGTAACATGAGCTGGTTTACTATTAGGAAAAAGCTAGAGAGAAAGGAAATCATGTTCTGCCCATGATCAGAAGAAATAGAATGCAACTTAAGTTAGCAACATGTTTACTCCCTTATCTCGCTGTGAGCAGTGGCTACACTGAAAAATTATAAGTGCTTATTTTGCATGAAAACAAGTAAGTTGTTTGCTGTTTTTTAACACAATCTTTTTATGTTTAGTTTAATAGCATATTTGTTTTACTAACGGAGCACTGTTTTATATAGAGTTTTGCTGGCTTGCATAAGGTGTATTTCTTTTTATTTGGTTTCACTAATAAACTTATTTTCTATGTTCTAACTTTTCCCACCCCCTGGGCTGTTTCCATTATTGTGTTTGTAAAACTGAAAATAATCCCCTGCAATCAGATATAGCATCTCCTGGTTCCATGCATACTGAGTGTGTGCTTGTCTGTCACTAAAGTATATTAGTGTCATTCTCTCTGATAAATGTTACGCGCATCGCAGAGGGTGGGGAAAAGTTTAAATAAGTAAATACTTGTTAAAAAAACAGAGTTAGAAAGGCTATTTAAAGAAGAACAATACAAATGACTGATTGGATAATGATTTTAAAAGCTACTTGTTAAAATGACAGTGTACTTGAAACTTTTCTATCATGCATATTATATTGCAAAAAAAAAGTTAAATAAAAGTTGTTTTTATTTTATATTATAGCTAATACTGCAGTATGTGTGATTGTGATGTATGTTGGATTAATGCTTACTGGCTGATAAAGGAAATTCCTGCAGTTCCATTGGTGGTGAGATACACATCGGCATAAATGTCAAGAAAATATTGGTTTATTCAGTAAAAAAATATATTTATAAAAGAAAACTGTGATACATTTAAAAATCAACTTTTTCAAGTTCAACAAGGAACAATGATATCATCTTGCACAGGTACAGTAATAAGAAAAAGTATTTCTGTATCTGTACGTGTATACTGGGAAGCCTAACATGCAGCTGTTTACCGTTTCCTTTTTTAGCTACATGAATAGTATAAATATCCATCAAATGTTGTGATGGCACTAGTGGCTATTTTATTTAATTTATTTATTTTGTCATCTATTTGCAGTAATACTAACACAAAACCTTTTGTGCATTTATGACTAGTATTAACTTGTGTCTAGGTTGGCAGAAATGTTGGGGCAGAAAATCACATTCCAGTAAGTGCCTAAAAAAAGGCTAAGGTAAACACCAGGTTTCTTCTCCAACAACACCTACAATTTCTTTGGGTGTATCTAAAAAGTAACTAATTAATTAGCACTCATCTGATATAGTCGGATAAGTTAAAAGTTTAATTCACACATATAAAAAAGCATTAAAACAGATAAATCTTAAAACATTTAGTTAAAATCAGAGTGGTTCTCTTGATCTCTAAGGATCTATATATAACACAGACCTAATTGCTAATAAGGATCAAACTAGAAATGTTAAATATTGACCGATTGGTTAATGGATATCAGTGAGTCAGGGGCGTTTTATGGCCTAGGCCAACAAGGCCGGTGCCTAGGGCAGCAGATTTGGGAGGGGCAGCACATTTGCCCTATCCCCTCTCTCTAAAAGCCAGCACACAGTACAGTGAGCGATAAAGTGCAGGCTTTTACAGAGAAGACAAGGCACGTGCGCTGATTAAGGTCACTCTTTACAGGCAGTGCTCCTTTAAACTGTTGCTTCATTTAGAGCCGCCGACATTTTTGCAGTGGAAGCGTTCTTGGTGAGAAACTTACCCGGGGATATGCTTACAAGGTGAGGCTGGAGAAGAAGACCTTGTGCCGATATGCTGCCTCCCCTTGTCAGCTAAGGTGGGTCTGCGAGCGCAGTGCTTATTGCAGGTCTTAGTAACTAACAGACTGGATGCGTCTGTGCACTGCTTAGATCAGCTTGTGATGTCTAGTCATAAACTCTCAGCGCTAATGTATGGTAGCTACTAATAGCTAGCTGTCTCTGCATTCATGTGATGTCTAATCATAAACTCTCAGTGCTAATGTATGTTAGTTACTAATAGCTAGCTTTCTCTGCATTCATGAACCCATGGAGTAAATAGTAAAACGGACAATTAAAAAGTTTCATTACTTGAATGATGGTAATTACTGTATGTTGTTGCATGTAAAGGGCAGTGATAGTTTTCAAAGTATATTCTTCTTTCCCTCCCTTGCTCTCTACTTTCTTTCCCTTTCTCCCTCCCTTACTCAACTCACTCACTCACTCCCTCCCTCAACTCCCTCCCTTATTTCTTTCCCTCCCTTCCTTCCTCCCTCCATCCCTTCTCTCAACTCCCTCCCTTGCTCCTTTCTATAACCTTTCTTTCCCTCCCTTCTTTCCCTTACCCATTTTCTCCTCTCCCTACACACTTTTCTCTTCTCTCTCTCTCTCTCTCTCTCTCTCTCTCTCTCTCTCTCTCTCTCTCTCTCTCTCTCTCTCTCTCTCTCTCTCTCTCTCTCTCTCTCTCTCTCCCTCCCTTCCTTCCTTCTTTCCCTCCCTTTTCTCCCCTCCCCTTCTGTTCTCTCCCTTCTCTCAGGGAGAAAATGGTATGAGATGCATGCAATTCAACCCACCTGTATGCAAGTGTTTTGCTAGTCCATTTTCTTTTGTATTGATATGAAAAGAAAAAAAAAACATTTTACACACTGCCCCAAAAAAAATATTAAGGGGAAAAAAGGCCTAAAACCAGGGGCAGCAGAATTTTGAGTGCCTAGGGCAGCACAAAACCTAAATACGCCCCAGCAGTGAGTTTATCTAATTATCTCAATCGCAAATCTTGCCAACTTATTGGATTTATAAAAAAGGTCAGTGAAATTTCAAATAATATCAACTTATACGTGTTAGGGTGCAAGTGGTAACCTAACTCTAGAAACACATTAATGATTGATTAACAC
>NC_069508.1:197157292-197194792 GCF_027579735.1 Bombina bombina | reverse complement strand
CTGTATCATATCATGTCTGCCGCACATCGATAAAGGCAGATAGCATACGCTGTCAGCATTTATCATTGCACCAGCAGTTCTTGTGAACTGCTGGTGCAATACTGCCCCTGCAGATTCACGGCCAATCGGCCGCTAGCAGGGGGTGTCAATCAACCCGATCGTATCCAATCGGGCTGATTGCTGTCTGCCACCTCAGAGGTGGTGGACAAGTTAAGAAGCAGTGGTCTTAGGACCGCTGCTTCTTAACTTCCGCTTCAGGCTAACCTAAAGCGGAGTGGGTAAGAAGCAGCGTCCGCTGCATCATAAATCGACCACTAAAACTTTACACTTATTTTGTCAATATTTAAACAGCTAATGAAATGTTAAGAAATATATCTACTTGTTATTCTCAGATTAATCTTTCTTTTTGAATCAATCTACCTAGCATTTATTTAGTTTTTAATGTCCCTTTAAGAAGTACCCTTCTACTATTCACCATTTCTTAATCTGGCCACTATCTCAGAGATTGTGATGTCAAACAATCAAGTCTCATTCACCCTGGATGACTGTCAAGCCCTGCTCTTGTGCAATTGGTAGCGTGAGAGTAGAGACAGGGCTGCATGAGCAATTGTTTGTGCAATGTTATAGGACCATTAAAACTCCAAAGCAGCTATGCGCTACTGAGAGCTTGCTGAACACATCTAGCAAGTCAATGACAAGAGGCATATACTGTATGTGTAGCCCCAGTCATAACTAGTTACCATTAGTGCATTGCTGCCTACCTTTTCAGAAAAGGATAGCAAGAGAATGAAGTAAATAGTATAACAGAAGTGCAATGAAAAGTCTCTTATAATTACATGTTCTCTCTGATCCATGAAAGTTTAGTTTTGAGTTTCATGTCCCTTTAAAGTGTGTGACACAATTTACAACAATTAATATATTAAATGCAAGATACCCACACCCAATAAAAAAAAATCAATATGTGCTTATAGGTAATTCCTGAGGCTGTGCACTGGAGGCTTGGGGGGGGAGAACCAAACACATGATCCACCGTGCTAAGCCGTTTATTAATGTGTCCCTAAGCAAAGGAACATTTACATTTGTATATATTCAACAAATATTCAGTGTTTGTTTAGTTTAAAATGAAATGAATACTGAATAGCGCAGCAGACGAATATTCAGGGAATCATTTTCCCCAAGTATTTGTTCCAAAAGATTTGGCCAAACCATTTTTTTTAGTGCTGCACGTCTAGTTAAAACCATTATTCTAAAGCCTTAAAAGGCTCTCAGTTTGCAGTTTTGGGGATTCAGCAATGTCCTGGTCAGTTCAATTTGTTTGTCATCCAATAAGTAGGTTTTACTTTTGTTCTTGGCAATCTTGACACACTTAAAAAAATAAAAAATAAATAAATATATATATATATATATATATATATATATATATATATATATATATATATGTATATAGTACTGCTGTTGGCTTGAAGCAGTAGCACTAGCTGACACTTAATATGTATGTAAGTATAAGCTGCTGGCCAGCTTCTCCTTTGTTGCCCTGAAGATTTTCCTCATAGGAAATAACAAATAGGCAGATTTTCCTTAACAAGTGAATATCAAAATGGCCCCATAGCCAAATATGTGATAAAACAAACAAAAAAAAAATGTGCGTCTATTGTGAATCCTTTCTGGCATCAAAATTGTGTAGTACTATATATTGGGGCTGATTTATGAAAGTGCGAGCGGACATGATACGATGTAGCGTATCATGTCCGCCGAACATCGATAATTGCCGACAGTGTACTCTGTCGGCATTTATCATTACACCAGAAGTTCTTGCGAGCTGCTTGTGCAATGCCACCCCCTACAGATTCGCGCAGGGGGTGTAAATCAGCCCGATCGTATAGGATCGGGTTGATTTCTGTCCGCAACCTCGGAGCAGGCGGACAAGTTATGGAGTAGCACTCTTTAGACCACTGCTTCATAACTGCTGTTTCCGGCTAGTCTGAAGGCTCTTACGGAAACAGGGGCATCAAGGGGCTTGACAATTCGGCCCCATAGTCTTAGATCTAACCACAACACTATAATGATCCCTTACGGATTGAGATGTAACATTCCTCATATCAGTCCTCATAGGTGACCTCCGTGGGATTTTTGCGAGGTGATTAAATGGCTGGATTATTGACATTCTATATCAGCTCGCTGCAGAATCCAGCATTTGTCTTTAACAAGCTTTAGTTTTACATATCAGGATGGTGGATATTCTAGAAATAAAAGATGCATGAAGGTCTGAATTGTGTCTGAGTATTTTCCAAAATAATTTGATTGTCCTTTTCTTGTGTAGACCTTTATATTTTATAAATCACAAAGTGAAATGCTACAGATGGCTTCCAGGCTGAAGCAAAAGATTATTTATCAAAGAAAGTGCAAATTTGGCAAAAAAATAAATAAATCACTTCTTATTCTCTGAAGTCCATTTGTATCTCACAGTATTAAACATCAGACACTCAGATAAACAAATTCCAAAGAATTACTTAAAAAGTGTAATTATGCCGCTTTATTTCTTTAACTTAACTCATTTTTATTTCCCTTTGATAAGAAACTCATAGTAACTTACTTTTGAAAATGGATATAAAATATCTGTCTGTTTATTTTCTCTTTATCCTAGAAATATCTTTTTATGTTGCTTTGCAATTGAGGTGGACTGTGTCTGTTAAGCGTTGAGATAATTTATTCACATTTTGCTGCCCAGATTTACAAAAAGAAACAAAAAGTAGGTAACAGTATGGATGAAATACTTATCACTCCAAGAAAAAGTAAACAGGCTGTGCTTTACTAGATAGCAGTAGAATATTTATATAGCCTTGCCTAATACCTGCAGCATGTTTTACACAAGAAATAAAGTGCTAACACTTTGTATTGCACATGTCCCATATTTAAAGGTATTTAAACCAGTAAATAAATGTTAGCTCTAATTATGTATTTAAATAAAAGATTAGCATGATCATTGTTTGCAGATGTATTTTTAATTATGTCAGTTGTTTTAACTCTTGTATGTGGAAAACATTTGCCTAGATTACGAGTTTTGCGGTAACAGGGGTGCGTTGCTAACGAGCCTTTTTTTCCCACCGCTCCCTTAAGACAACGCTGGTATTACAGGTTTTTTTAATCCTGGCGTTAGTCGCAAAAAGGTGAGCGTAGAGCAAAATTTAGCTCCGCATCTCACCTCAATACCAGCGTTGCTTAAGTCAGCGGTAAGCTAGCTAAACGTGCTCATGCACAATTTCCCCATAGGAAACAATGGGGCTGAGCTGGCTGAAAAAAAACCTAACACCTGCAAAAAAGCAGCGTTCAGCTCCTAACGCAGCCCCATTGTTTCTTATGGGGAAATTAATTTTATGTCTGCACCTAACACCCTAACATGAACCCCGAGTCTAAACATCCCTAATATTACACTTATTAACCCCTAATCTGCCGCTCCGGACACCGCCACCACCTACATTATACTTATGAACCCCTAATCTACTGCCCCCAACATCGCCGACACCTACATTATATTTATTAACCCCTAATCTGCCCCCCCCAACGTCGCAACCATATTAAATGTATTAACCCCTAATCTGCCACCAATGTCGCCACCACTATTATAAATTTATTAACCCCTAAACCTAAGTCTAACACTAACCCTAACACCCCCCTAACTTAAATATAATTTAAATACATCTAAATAAATTTACTACAATTAAATAAATTATTCCTATTTAAAACTAAATACTTATCTGTAAAATAAACCCTAAGATAGCTACAATATAACTAATTGTTACATTGTATCTAGCTTAGTGTTTATATTTATTTTACAGGCAACTTTGTATTTATTTTAACTAGGTACAATAGTTATTAAATAGTTATTAACTAATTAATAACTTCCTAGTTAAAATAAGTACAAAAGTACCTGTAAAATAAACCCTAACCTAAATTACAATTACACCTACACTATACTATAATTAACACTAATTACCTAAACTACCTACAATTAATTACAACTAAATTAAATAAACTAAATTACGGAAAAAAAACACTAAATTACAGAAAATAAAAAAAGAATTACAAGAATTTTAAACTAATTACACCTAATCTAATCCCCCTAATAAAATAAAAAAGCCCACCAAAACAATAAAATTCCCTACCCTATACTAAATTACAAATAGCCCTTTAAAGGGCCTTTTGCGGGGCATTGCCCCAAAGTAATCAGCTCTTTCACCTGTAAAAGAAATACAATACCCCCCCTCAACATTAAAACCCACCACCCACACACCCAACCCTACTCTAAAACCCACCCAATCCCCCCTTAAAAAAACCTAACACTTCCCCCCTGAAGATCTCCCTACCTTGAGCCATCTTCACCCAACCGGGCACAAGTGGACCTCCAGAGGGGCAGAAGTCTTCATCCGATCCGGGCAGAAGAGGTCCTCCAAGCGGCAGAAGTCTTCATCCAGGTGGCATCTTCTATCTTCATCCATCCGGAGTGGAGCGGGTCCATCTTCAAGCCAGCCAATGTGGAGCCATCCTCTTCAAACGACGTCCTAACACTGAATGAAGGTTCCTTTAAATGATGTCATCCAAGATGGCATCCCTTGAATTCCGATTGGCTGATAGGATTCTATCAGCCAATCGGAATTAAGCTAGGAAAAATCCTATTGGCTGATTGGATCAGCCAATAGGATTGAGCTTGCATTCTATTGGCTGATTGGAACAGCCAATAGAATGCGAGCTCAATCCTATTGGCTGATCCTATCAGCCAATAGAATTGAACTTCAATCCTATTGGCTGATTGGATCAGTCAATAGGATTTTTCCTACCTTAATTCAGATTGGCTGATAGAATCCTATCAGCCAATCGGAATTCAAGGGACGCCATCTTGGATGACGTCATTTAAAGGAACCTTCATTCAGTGTTAGGACGTTGTTTGCAGAGGATGGCTCTGCGTTGGCTGGCTTGAAGATGGACCCTCTCCACTCCGGATGGATAAAGATAGAAGATGCCGTCTTGATGAAGACTTCTGCCTCTTGTAGGACCTCTTCTGCCCGGATCAGATGAAGACTTCTGCCCCTCTGGAGGTCCACTTGTGCCTGGCTGGGTGAAGATGGCTAAAGGTAGTGAGATCTTCAGGGGGGTAGTGTTAGGTTTTTTAAGGGGTAATGGGTGGGTTTTAGAGTAGGGTTGGATGTGTGGGTGGTGGGTTTTAATGTTGGGGGGGTATTGTATATTTTTTACAGAAGAAAGAGCTGATTACTTTGGGGGCAATGCCCTGCAAAAGGCCCTTTTGTAATTTAGTATAGGGTAGGGAATTTTATTATTTTGGTGGGCTTTTTTTATTTTATTAGGGGGATGAGATTAGGTGTAATTAGTTTAAAATTATTGTAATTCTTTTTTTTCCCCCCTGTAATTTAGTGTTTGTTTTTTTCCGTAATTTAGTTTATTTCATTTAATTGTAATTAATTGTAGGTAGTTTAGGTAATTTATTTAATGATAGTGTAGTGTTAGGTGTAATTGTAACTTAGGTTAGGATTTATTTTACAGGTATATTTGTCTTTATTCTAACTAGGTAGTTATTAAATAGTTAATAACTATTTAATAACTATTGTACCTAGTTAAAATAAATACAAAGTTGCCTGTAAAATAAATATAAACCCTAAGGTAGCTACAATGTAACTATTAGTTTTATTGTAGCTAGCTTAGGGTTTATTTTATAGGTAAGTATTTAGTTTTAAATAGGATTAATTTATTTAATTGTAGTAAATTTATTTAGATTATTTAAAATTATATTTAAGTTAGGGGGTTAGGGTTAGGTTTAGACTTAGGTTTAGGGGTTAATACCTTTAATATAGAAGCGGCGACGTTGGGGGTGGCAGATTAGGGGTTAATAAATGTAGGTAGGTGTCGGCGATGTTAGGGACGGCAGATAAGGGGTTAATAAAATTTAACTAGTGTTTGTGAGGCAGGAGTGCGGCGGTTTAGGGGTTAATATATTTATTACAGTGGCGGCGATGTCAGGTCGGCAGATTAGGGGTTAATATATTTATTAAAGTGTTTCCAATGTGGGGGGGGGGTGGCTTGGTTTAGGGGTTAATAGGTAGTTTATGGGTGTTAGTGTACTTTTTAGCACTTTAGTTAAGAGTTTTATGTTACAGCGTTAACCCATAAAACTCTTAACTACTGACTTTTAAATGCGGTAGGAGTCATGACAGGAGAGGGTCTACAGCTCACTTCTTCCAAGACTTATAATACCAGCGTTAGGCAAATCCCATTGAAAAGATAGGATACGCAATTGACGTAAGGGGATTTGCGGTAAGCTCGAGTCACAGAAGAAAAGTGAGCGGTTCACCTGTACCTGCCAGACTCGTAATACCAGCGGGCGTTAAAAAGCAGCATTGGGACCTCTCAACGCTGCTTTTTAAGGCTAACGCCAAACTCGTAATCTAGCCGATTGTAAACAAAGACTGCACAGGGGATAATATGCAAATTGAGGATTAACCTCACATCAAAATATTCAATCTAAGTGCAGTATTGGAGCGGTCTAAAAAAAGGAAATAAGCTAATCACGAAATGGCAATAATAAAGACTCAGGCTTATGCACACCAGAAAAGGCTCACGGATTGCACAAGAAAATATATCTTGGAAAAGAGGATTGACCTCACAATAATTATGCTATCTAAGTGCAATACTGGAGCGGTGTGTAAATGTCTGATGAATTAGAGCCAAGGCAATTCTGTGGAGGATTTACCAAAGAATGAGACTAGTAATTACTGATACAAAGTACAAATAAACCGGGTTGCTGGTCTCAAAAGAGCGCCTGATGTGCATTTTACCGTACTCGAGTACGGCGAAATGCGAGTACGGCGAAAAGCGCATCAGTGCTCTCTTAATTTAGTTATGTTTTTATAATGTACTAATACACCCTTCTTATATTAGCTTAATGGTGGCAAGGTCCACAACACTATTTTAACATTGTTATTAAACGTTATGTTTTATTTTAGTTAAATTTAGATTCCCTTCTTTCCATACCGTACTCCACTCCATGATATAACACAGTAGTACGACCTGTAAGTGTGCCCTAATAATGTTTCTGTCCTTCCTTCCCCTTTTTTTAAATATTATCCCCTGTGCAGTCTGTGAGCTCTCTCTGGTGTATATTGAACTGAGTGTCCACCTTTGCCATTATTAGGATTAACATATTTTTATGTACCCGGGTTTGCTGGTACTCATCCTTTTAGTTTCATTTTTAATCTAGTTTTACATACACCTACATTGTTAGGGTTTTATTATTATAGTATCCAAATAAACGCTAAGTTTTAATTTGTAAATCCTGCTTGGCGATCTTTCCTGCCTCATACTGCCTTAATAGTACCTGCTTTCTGAGTGCTCTAAGACTGTCCACCTTTTTCTCCTTTGTTGTTCTAATCACATATTAGGACAGTGAGCACTCCCCATCTCTGTAATATAAATATACCAGGGTTATTATACCAAAGTGTTAATACTGGAATTATATCTGGTAATTAATTCTGTTCATGGGGCTGCAATAGATTTTATTTCCTAAACCTTCTTTGTTTATAACTGTATAGTGACAGGCATCGCCGGGGCTTCCCGTTACATGCGGTGACGTCATGCGCAATGACGTGATGATGTCACCGTGCAACTTTATTTAAAATTTAAATAGAAAATATAGGGAAAGGGGCATGCTGCTTAGAAGCCTGTATCTCAGGTATCTAAGCAGCTACAGACCCCCAAGACTCACCGTTGGAAAGATAATCACCTAACCTTTCCAACTCAAAGGGTTAATGTCACTTTGAGTGACTGCAGAATGTAAAATCAAAATCAAAGAAGTAAAATATTTAACTTTATTGAGTTAATTGCAGATTTGATAGTTTTTGTTTGTTTTATTCCAAAACTTTTTCAGATCTCTGCCACCTTGGTTCCATTACCACACCATTAGCTTCCTCTACCCTAACGTTAATGGTACAATACAACTTATATGAGCAAAAATTAAACATATTAGTTTTTTAAATAATATTTTGTTTAATTAAAATGGTATTGTCTTGATCTTCTAAAACTACCACTGTGCAAGAATCTCATAAACCCCATCTATTAATTACCGGTACTTCACGATTTAAAAACTGTTAATTCAATGGATGGGCTTGATGAAGTAATATAGTTTTCCAATCTCTTGTATCTTGTCACTTAGCAGGAGTCTTAAATTGCCATAGTTGGAGATCTGGAGTTGATTTCTTTGCTGGTATAGTTGTAATACTGCACCAATAAATGAACTTCACAGAAAGTGTATTCTACTTACCAAAGTTTTATATAGTGCACCACCAGATTATTTCTGATGGCAGAACACTTAAAAACCTTAGGTGGTTGTGTATAAAGCTACTCAGACAAGCACAACAAGCCTTAGCTGTGTCACCTGCTACTACACTAGGGTTTGTAACTATTATTATTATTATCATCAGGTATTTGTAGAGCGCCAACAGGTTCCGCAGCGCTATGAACATGGGTGGTATATAAAAAACGATTACAGGGATCAAATGGGTGAAGGGTCCTGCCGAGAGTTGCACTGTTGTAGTCGGCTCTTATGAAGGTGGACTACAAACAACTGGGCTCATAGGCTTACATGCTATGGGTTTAAGGGGATAGCAGTGGAGATAGGAAGGTTAGTTTAGGTTGTAAGCATCCCTAAATAGTAGAGTCTTCAGGGAGCACTTGAAGCTTTTTAAACTAGGGGAGATTCTTGTGTAGCGAGGCAGAGAGTTCCATAAGATGCAAGCTAGTCTTGAGAAATCTTGTAGACGGGAATGTGAAAAGGTAACAAGAGAGGAGGAGAGTAGGAGATCATTAGCGGAGCGAAGGGGCAGGAGGGAGAGTATCTGGAGACAAGTTCTGAGATGTAGGGGGGAGCAATGCAATTGAGGGCTTTGTGTGTCAGAGTGAGAATTTTGGGTTTAATCCTGGAGGCAAGAGGAAGCCAGTGAAGGGATTGGCAGAGAGGTGCGGCAGATGAAGAGCGACGTGCAAGGAAGATGAGCCTGGCAGAGGCATTCATTATGGATTGTAAAGGAGCTAAGCAGCAGCTAGGGAGACCAGAGAGGATAGAGTTGTAGTAGTCAAGGCGGGAAAGGATGAGAGAGTGGATAAAAATCTTTGTTGTGTAAGGAAATGTCTAATTTTAGTGATGTTTTTAAGGTGGAAGCGGCAGGCTTTAGCCAAGGACTGAATGTGAGGAGTCAACAGTTATACAGACATGGGGGGTGGAGATTTTTGAAGAAGGGGGGAAAATAAGGAGCTCAGTTTTGGAGAGATTTAGCGTGAGGTAGTGAGAGGACATCCAAGATGAGATATGAGAGAGACAGTTAGTGACTTGGGTTAACAAGGAAGGAGATAATTATGGTGCAGAGAGGTAGATTTGTGTATCATTGGCATACAAATGACAATGAAACCCGTGGGACTTTATTAAGGAACCTAGTAAGGATGTGTAGATTGAGAAGAGAAGGGGACCGAGGACAGAGCCTTGCGGTACCCCAACAGAAAGAGGTAACAGGGCAAAGGATACCCCAGAGAAGGCTACACTAAAGGTACGGTTAGACAGATAGGAAGAGAACCAAAAGAGAGCTGTGTCACAGATGCCGAAGGATTGGAGGGTATAGAGCAAAAGAGGGTGGTTGACAGTATCAAAGGCTAATGTTAATAATACATGGTCATGAACAGTTCTGGAAAAACAAAGAACACAATCCTACAGTACAAGTGGCTTTAATTTATAGTAGTGAGAGAAAGTGTAAATTTCTGATAAACCGGAACTATCATAAAAGAAAAAGTCTTGATGATAAAGAGCTGTAAAACTTTAAATACAAACTTGTTTTGTTTTGCATATCTAGGATAAAGCACAACAAATGTTGATAATTATACTTGGAGGGGCCTACTAGTCCTTTCCTACTAGTGCCCCCCATGGTAATCCCAGTGCCCTCTTTCACCTCTTATGCCTATTAGTGCCCCCCTCAGTGATCCCAGCACCTTTCAGGGGACAGTACTGCCCACTTTGGGAACCACTGGTATAACCTATAAATTGTACCAATTCAAATACATAATTTTTTAGTTACAGTTTGAAACCTAAAAGTTTGGCTGGTGAAATCAGTGTGTATTTACTAAGAATATATCAGGAGAACATTCTGGACTATTTCAGAAACATTGTATTGCTTCAGGGAAAATATACTGTTAAGTGAAGCAAGATGATTTTACCGCATGGAAAACTGACCTAAGATTTTAACAAGACATAAGCATGTAACTGTCATTTTGGAACACTGGAAATAAAAAAAAGACATAGATTAATAGCCCTCTATTCTACTGATACATTTTATTATAACAGTTAACTTTTTCCCCCTAAATAGCTATTTTAATCCAGTGACTGTGTCCCTCTCAATTCTGGCTGTGATGCTAAGAGAAACAGGAAATGTACACACAGGAATAAAGCAGGAATCACATGACGTGTCAATGCAACTGGACACTCATTAGCTTCTTGTTGGTCTTGGACCATTCTACAATTCTGAATCTTTTCCTTTCTTCTGTTTTCCTTGTAATAAGAATAGTAATAAATTGCTTTAATCTCAACGTGTACTGTACTTGCAAATATTTAACTCATTTTACTTTAAAACAATTATACTATTCTGACCTTTACGAAATGTCAGAACCACTGAGATTTACAATATTGTTGATGATGTCATGTGAGATATCATTGTTTGATAGTGTCATAAAGAAACCCCCTCCCCTCGGTATGGGGGGTAAGTTTGAAGTTTGAAAACTCATAGACTGTAAACATTTGAATAAGAACTAAAACTCTGGCATTAATGTCAGTTGTTTATCTTGTTAAAATTAATAGGATGGATTAAGATAAAAGCAAAATAAATGTAACTAGAAGATGAATAATTACAAACATGGTTCTGTATGCTTAATGTGCTTTCTTGCCATTGCTTGCAAAAACTTTATTATTTTGACCCTAAAAAGTGTTAGAACTGCTGACATTTAATGTCATTTATTATTTAATTGATGATGTCATATGTGATGTCATTGAGGATTTTGTGTGAAGTCACAAAAAAGCATCCAGTGCATGGAGTTAAGTTTGTACTTTTCCAAATTTTAAACATTTAGAACCAGATGACAAGTGGTGTGCTATTTAATGCTTTCGCTCATGTGCAAACACGATCAGAAGTAAACTTTTAACAGACGTAGATGATCCCACATATTACAAGTTGAACGTAAAATGCTTGCGCACAAGAAAAAGCCAACGTGCACTAACTTCATGACTTTGTATATCTCAACCGTGTTAAGTTCTCCTCCCCTATAGACTTCAATGGAGAGAGCAAACTGGGAAAAAAACTCACTTATCGCTCGCATGCTGACCCGACAGGAGTTAAACCAACAGTGCTCACCTGAAGATAGATATGAATATTTCACATTCCAATGTTCTTCACATAGTAGAAAATGTTCTATTTATTTTTAAATACTTATATATATATATATATATATATATATATATTATGTATTTTTTTGTAATATATATATATATATATATATATTTTTTGTATTTTTTGTAATATATATATATATATATATATATATATATTTAGATATATAGAAATATCTATTTAAAAATATATAAAACATTTTCCCCTATGTGAAAAACATTGGAATATAAATTACTTACAGTACATACACAGTAAAATATATTATTAAATTTTAAAATTGAATAAAAAATATTTTTTTTGTTTTCAGATATTTGAGTAGAAAGGGCTCCAAAGTATAAATACATATGTATATATGTGTATACATGTGTATTTATGTGTTTTTATTTGCATATATGTATTACTTTTTTGTAATATTTATCACTTTATCTTAATGTATTTATGTCGTGCAACTTTTTTAGCCCTAACCCTTTACGCAAGGTCTACAGTTGGGATAACCTGACAAGCGCAAATTTAGCTAGTGCTTGTGCGGTTGCGTTTACTTTCAACTTGTAATACGGGCTCAATTTGACGTGGGCACCATATTTCAATATCGTCCTTGCTTAACGTGTGCGTGCCACTTGTAATCTAGTCCTAAATAAGGATACTAACATTGGCATTAATGGAAGTTATTTATATAGTTAAAATATGGCTTTAGAATAGCTTTAGATAAAGGCAAAGACCTTTAACCAGAAGAAGAATAATGTTGCTTTATTTTAAAGAGAATTCAAAGTGACTTATATATAACATTTACTTTTTTGCTCAATCAAAAATATTCTCAAAATAAAAATGCTAGAAAATGCTAGGGAATATGCAGAAAAAGGTGCAAATTGTATATTAGATTTAGTGTGAATGTTTACATGACAGTGTTCCTGGATGGCTGTAAACATTTACTTCAAATAAATGTGTCTATTCAATTTGAAATGTCATAATCAATTTAATTTGAAATAATTCTAAACCCTATAAATGACTTATGTACATTTGCTCTGAAGGAATTTTTTTACATATACATAATAGTTTTAATATTCATTTAAAGGGACATTCTAGACAAAATTAAACTTTTATGATTCAGATAGGGAATGCAATTTTAAACAACTTTTCAATTCACTTTTATCATGATTATTATATGATGTTCTTTGTTGAAAGCTAAACCTAGGTCGGCTCATATGCTAATTTCTACAACCTTGAAGGCTGCCCCTTTTTTCAATGCATTTGGCAGTTTTTCACAGCTAGAGGGCATAAGTTAATGGGTAACATACAAATAACATTGTGACCACACCCGTCTATTTACAAGTGAGAGGGCACTGATTGGCTAAATGCAAGTCTGTCAAAAGAACTGAGATAAGGAGGCAGTCTGCAAAGGCTTTGATACAAGGTAATCAAAGAGGTAAAAAAGTATATTAATATAACTGTGTTGGTTATGCAAAATAGGGGAATCTGTAATAAAGGGATTATCTATCTTTTTAAACAATAACAATTCTGGAGTAGACTGTCCCTTTAAGGGCTGTTCAAATAAAGTTCAGAACTTTTTTGTTTATTTGTTTTGTTGTACTAGCTAGAAACATAGTTTTGTCTGTAAAATATGTACAATTGTATTCAAATGTTTTACATTTATTATTATTTTATTATTATTGTATATATAAAAAAATATTAATCATAGAAAAATTCCAATATTTCTTCTTTGCACTTACTATAAACATTTTTATTAGAATATGTTTATTTATTATTCATATATTTATTATTATTATTATTGTATCAACATTTTGTTTATAAAAGTAGCTGGTTTCTTTTTTGTTTGACTAGAAACATAGTTTATTTGTAAAATATGAACAATTTTGTTGGAATATATTTATTATCATCATCATTATATAAAAACAATGCTAGAATCTTTTTAATAAACAGTTTTTGAATATAGAAAAAGTAACATATTTCTTCTTTTTTAATGTATACTTAAAATGTTTGCTAAATGCTAAGGATTACTGTATATTTAATTTAACTCTACAGTGCATCAGATTTCCCAGGCTGGGCACTCGTCTTGCTCATTTAGCTTTGCCAAACATTCTGTAACGCTTTAAACCACCTGTCTAAGTCATTCCCCTTTTAATCCAACATTTTGCATAATGAAGCATTCTGCATCTGGCCTGCCTTTACTTTGATATAGCTCCAGACCCATTTTACATGTTTAGATCTTTCACAGCAACAATCAACTTAGTTCCTGTTGTAATTAACCATATTTTTAATTACCAGGTTTTTTGAAAGTTATTTACTTGTACTGGTGGGATTCAGCACAGTTCCTTTCATTATTATAACTGTAAAGTGTAGTAAATTCCTAATAGGGAGCATTTGTTTCTTCTGTCCTACAGAAGCTCTATATTTTGTTTGTATGTTTGTTTTGTAATATAATGGTTTAGTTACATTCTTGTAATTGGATCAGCTGCAGGAACTGTGGGTGTTTGTTAAGTCCCACTAATGTAAAGTACAAAATATTAGGTAGGCTGATGGAACGGGTGAGATTAACAATTTACGGCTAATATTTTCCTTTGACCATTTGAAGAAGACTTCAAGATTAGTAAAAGCACATTTTGTGTTTAGAACTACAATTCTAAATGACTAATGTATATCACTTTTTTATATGTTATACAAAATAAACGCCACTGACTATCAAAGAAACACATATTAGCTATAAATGTTTATCCAATACCAAAAGTCAGCTAGAGGTTCAAAGACAAAATCCATTGGAGAAAAAAAAAGAATATTTTCACTCTCACATCTTGTCATCCTGATGACGAAATCCTTCTCCTCTCTTTTTCATAGAATTAAACGCTCATGTATTTCCTTCCCCTTTCATTCTAGATCTTTCAACTTTAGACTGTAATATTAATGAGACACAAACCCCAGACATCTCATGATTCAGATACAGCATGTCATTTTAAAAAAACTAATTTACTTCTGTTTTCATTTTTCTTTGTTATCCTGGTATCTTTTGTTGAAAAGAAGGGATGTAAGCTAATGAGCTGGCCAATTACTGGAACACTATATAGCAGCACTATTTCCTGCCGTATAGTGCTCTAGACACCCATCTAAGCATATTTTCAACAAAGAATACCATGGAAACAAAATCAATTTGTTAATAGAAGTAAATTGTAAACTTTTTTTAACTGGATGCGCACTCTGAATCACAAAAGAACATTGTAGGTTTTATATCCCTTTAAAGCATTTCAACAATTTATCACAGAACTGCAAAGATTCTGTTTTAAAAGTAAAAAAAATAAAAAAAATAAAAAAAAATAATATATATATAATAAAAAGTGTTCTGTAAGCATTTAAAACTGTCATTTTGTTTTTAAAATTTTCAGTATTTTCCTATTTTGGAGCACAGGAAATATACCCCCTTGAAAAGCCTTTTGAGTATGTTTATCTTATCTCCTTTGTTGCAGCCAATTAAGTCCTAGATTACAAGTGGAGCACAAAAATATTATTACTGTTGAGCGCTAACACCACACAAGCACAACATATCCACTGAAAGACTAGGGTGCGCTAAAAAAATGTTGGCCACGCTAACACTCACTAGAGATTTTTTTTTTTTTTTTTTAAATGGACTTGTAATACCAGATTGTGCACTATTCTTTATTCTGTGATATTAATAGCACAACCTGCTCTCCGCTCTGACAATAACTCTTGTCATTATTGCAAGGCCCCTCAAACAGTTTTAGGAAGGCAACATTTTGTTTGATACCTGTTGCAGGGCTCTGGATGTGCAGAAGCACATACAAATTATAAAGTTTAAACAAATTAATAAATATATTTATATATTTATTACTTTTTTGATCATCGGGACCTAAGCCTGCCTCTGCATTTTTATAAATTATTTACAAATCAAACATATTATTAGTATACAGTACACTTTCCAGTATAACTGTGCCTTGTGTTTAAACTAATGTAATGACTCTGCATCTCATATTATTTACATAATTCAACTCCAGGGTGGAACAATAGGGCCATAAACAGCAATGAACTTCTGGGCACATTTAAGCTGGTGCTTGGTAGCTACACAGATATGCCTCTTATCATTAACTCACCAGATGTGTCCAGTAGTGCAATTCTGCACTGAAGCTGACTTTATGTATTCTGGTGTTGTATGCAACCAATAATTCAATTATCTTTTTGCGCTTTTATGTCCCTTTAAATGTCTGTTTAGATGGTAACGACCTATGTTAGAACATATGAACCTGAATTAAAGGCTGCAAGGAGAGTGCAGTTACGCTCATGGTATATTCTGTCCTTCAAGCCATTTCTTATGCTGCCGCACAGTTTGAAGATTGATTGCTTAATTTCTCTACTGAATGTGTGGATCTGAGTGAACAGTCTTAAAAATATGATATGTAAGCGAAGGAGTTATTGGATCACAATCTACCTAATTACCCTTTATTTAAAATGTACAACTCATCCCTTTACCACACTTACTGCTGTAGGTTCATTTTACGAGGTTAAAAAAACGTAGCGAGACATCATATTTCATTTTTTGAAACTGTCTTAAGCTCTGAAGGTTCCTCGTAGAATTGATTTAAAGCACCCAAAGCACCTATATTGATATCTTTCACTAAAAAGCTGTATTTCAGTTGTCTTTTCATCTTCGAAAACATTTCTTTGAACTGTGTTTAAGAATTTTTATAACTGTCTAGCTTAATATTAGCAATTTAACATGCCCTTGGTGTCAGCTTGATTTATAGCTTTTTGCATATAACAGCTGACTCGGGGGCAAAGAAAGAAATATGTGTTACTATAGATTGTCCCTTTTTGCTAGGGAATTGAATATTCAAACAAGTTATATTATTAAAGAGACAGCAAACACTTTGAGATTGTAATTTTGTTATACTTTATTATTTATTTTGACCCATTTTCATGTTATTTAAGTTAAAAAAAAAGTGGGATTTTTAGTTCTGAGAAATGTATAGACTGGAAAATCCATGAGTCTAATCTTGCTACATCTGTCCCTAATTGGACTCAACAGAGATTACAAGAAAACAAATAGCAAAAAAAGATGTTACTAAAAGCAAGAATGTGGCTATCCTTATCTCCATTAACAAGTCCAGATTGGGTTTTCCAAGTAAGGCAAGAAGTGATGGGTGGTTTTACTATTGAAAAACAATTGCAGCATATGTGGTGTAAATATATTCTAAAACATTCAAATTCACCCAGTATGTTAACTTATTGCAAGACTGCAGAATTGGCTTGTCATTTTAAAATGTTCACAGTCAATACAAATAAAGTTTTAATAGATTTTAAAAAACTGTATATTTTTTCATATTTTAACAGTGGTCAAGATATGCTATCCCCTAACTGGATCTTGGCGTAGTAGAAGACATGTGTGCACATCTTTCAGGTAAATATTTTTTTACACAGTTTTAAGAGTATAAAAAAATAAGTATTTTTCCAGTTTCTATTTTGGCAAAATTCCCTCTAAAACTCGTTATAAACAAGGAATATAAATGAAACATCTAGCAAACACATTTGTTTTGGTGAAGTTTTGCAAGTGTTTTTAACAGATCATTGGCTTTGTACCATTTATCAAGAAACAAGTGACACAATGTATCACTGTATGGAACTGCCTTTAGGTTTGTCAACAGATGACATATTAGCTGATGCTAATTATCTTGTTAAATCTTGTTAATACGTCATTTAGCAGAGTGTGCTGATAAAACTATATAAGATGGTAACTGATATATATATATAGATATATACAGTATATATATTTCATTCTGTGATTCCCTTTATTAAAAGAAATGCATAGTTTTGTAGGTATATTTTTATAGGTACAGTAAACACTTTGTAATTACAAGACATTGCTGTTGTGTTGCTGTAGAATAACATATCAGCCATGTCTCAACTTTTTTTTAAACAAAATAACATCATTTTACTCCGCTCCCATCTCTCTTCTTCTCCTCCTTTGAAGTTTGCTGCATTCGCTTGTTCTCCCCACTCTCTCTCAGAGTAGCAGTCATCTATTGCCCCCCTCTTCTGCCAACCAAACAATTCCTTGACAGCTTTGAGCCTAGCTTCTTCACTTTCTCTCTGTAAATATACCCGCTCTAATTCTGGAGAACTTTTACATCCCCATTAATAACCCATTTGCCCCTGCTGCCTCTTAACTTCTTTCACTTACATCCTTCTTTGGTCTCTCACAATCCACCCTGTCCCCTACTCACCATAACAGACACTCTATTGATCTGGTATTCTCCTACCTCTGCTCTATATGTGACTTAGAGTGTCACCCATCACTATTTCAGACCACCACTATAATCCTAATGTACCAGCTAAACCCGAACCTGTAGAAATCTGCACGGTGCGAAACCTCTCCAATTTTCCAAACTAATTCAACATTTCCTCCTTCACACTTCCACAATAACCTGCCCTGACCTTGCTACAGCCAACTACAACAATACTCTCTCCTCTGCAATAGACACTCTTGCTCCTCCCCAACTACACAAAACCTCAGATTGTCTATTACAGCCTTGGCACTCTTGGCAATCACACTACTTGCAAAAATGCTTGTGCACTGCTGAGTGTGTCTGGAGGAAATGTCGCTCTGTACCTGATTTTATCCACTATAAGTTAATTTTTCAATCTTACACATCTGCCCTTCACTTACCCAAGGAAATCTACTTTTCCTCTCTTATAGCTACTCTCTCTTCAAACCCTAAAAATCTCTTCTCTACATTCAACTCTCTCCTCTACTCACATGCACCACCCCCTTCATCTGCCTTTAGTGCTCAAGACCTGGCAGACTACTTTCTAAACAAAACACATACTATCTGAAGCAACATCCTGACACAAGCCTGCTATCTGCAATATCAAACCCAGGTCGTCCCCTCTGCCATTATTTACATCTTCCCCCCAGCTACTGAGAATGAAGTGGGTTCCTTACTGTCTTCCTCATGCCTCACTACCTGCACGCTTGACCCTATCCCTTCACATCTAATACTTTCTCTGTATTCCACCCTCATTTGCTTGCAACTCCTCCTCTTCAATGCCTCTTTCTGTTGGAGTACATCAAGGCTCTGTCCTTGTTTCTCTACTTTTCTCTTTATATCTTTATACTTCTTCACTGGGTAAACTTATAAACAGCTAAGGCTTCAAATACCACCTTTATGCTGTTGACACTTGGATCTACCTCTCCCCTCTGCTCTCCCTCTTCTGTCCTTTCTCATGTTAGCGACTGCTTATTTTGCATTTCTTCCTTGATGGCCTCTCACCACCTAAAGATTAACATGTTCAAGACTGAGCTCCTTCTAATCCCCCCCCCCTCTAACTCTACTTTGATTTCTGATTTTCCAAACACTGATGACAGCATCACTATCTCTCCATCACCCCAAGTCTGCAGCCTTGGAATTAGACTTGACTCTAATCTGTGATTCATCCCCCACATTCAATTGCTGTATCTTACCTGTATCGCAATATCTCAAAATTCATCTGCTTCTGAACATTAACACCACTTAGCACTAATCCACTCCCTTAGAATTTCCCGACTTGACTATTGCAATAACCTACTAACTGGCCTTCCTCTATCCCCCTTTCAATCCATCCTAAATGCCTCTGACAGGCTAATCCACCTTTCCCGCTGCTCTGCTTCTGCTGCACCTCTCTGTGAGTCCCTTCACTGGCTCCCCATTCACAGCAGAATTAAATTAAACATTCTTACCCTGACCTACAAAGCCCTCACCAATGCTGCCCCCCACTACTTGTCCTCACTAATCAACAAATATATTCCAGCCCGCCCCTAAGGTCCAACAGTAACCTGCTCCTTGCATCTTCTATCATCACCTCTTCCCACACTAGACTGAAGGACTTCTCTTGTAGCACCAACCCACAGGAATGCACTGCCTCACACTGTCAGACTTTCCTCTAACCTGTCTTCTTTTATAAGCTCCCTAATTTGTTCATGGAAGTCACCACCCAACTCAGTAACAAATGAATTCCACTTACCTTATAATTAGGGTGACCATATTGCCGCTTTAAAAAAGGACACATATGAAAAATACATATGTTATGGTTCTTATACAAAACATTTCTTTAAACATCCTTGAAAACAGCCCTGACATATGTATTTTTCATATGTGTCCCTTTTTAAAGCGGCAATATGGACACCCTACTTATAATTGCCCTCATCTAACTCTGTACTAACATCATTCTCACCCTTGCAGTCCCCGCGTTCTGTTTATCACCCTCCTACCCTCCTAGGTTGTAAGTTCCCTTGGGAATAATGTCCTCCATGTCTCCTGTGTTTGTTTGATACATTTTGTTTTGTCTCTTACAAATATTGTACCACCATGTACTTTTATCACTTGTACCCATGGTCAGCGCTGCAGAATTTGTAAGCGCTTTATAAATAAAGTATAATAATAATAATAAAACTGCAATTAGTTTTCAATAGCCAAATTCCCCCCATTGTTTGCCTTATTTGGATAAGGCAATCTGGGCTTTAGTCTGCAGACAACAATGCTAGTCATGGTCATAAAGTTATTGTAAAGTAAATTGTTTTGCAGTTGTTGGATATATATGTAGCATGGTTAGCATTGAGGAGTCAGTAGGTTCATTAGAAATTGCTCACTTTTCAGAGCTAAATTACCCAAAAATTTAGCAAAATAAATAATGAAAAAATAAAACAAAGTTTTTCACGATGCATAAGTAAGCATTTTCTATACAAATCTCAGGTTGTTTACGGTCCCTTTAAGGAGACATAAAAGTTATAAATAAATAGTAATTTTAAAGGGACAAAAAAACAAAATGTCATGATTTAGATATAACTTACAATTTAAACAACTTTCCAATTTGCTCCTATCTATTTTTGGGTTTCATGTCCCTTTAAAAGACTTTTCAGTTTACTTCTCTTAACAAATGTACTTAATTCTCTTGTTATCCATTATTACAAAGGATACCTAGGTAGGCTCAAGAACAGTAAATGCACTATTGGGAACTAGCTGGTGGTTTTCCCAGCTAGTCATCACTAGTGTGTGTCATATATATAACATTGTGCTCACTCCTGTGGCATTATTAATGAGTCAGACCTGATTGGCTAAAATGCAAGTCTGTCAAAAGTATCTCAGACATGATGTAGCTTGTATAATGAGGCTCCCTGGCAATCTCACAAGCCTTTATAAATCCAGGTCTCTCTCCCTGTTAGCGTTGTTTTTTCTTGTTTTTTTACAGTCCCTAAGAATGAGGCACATGATAAGTATACGTATTTATTTAGAGCTGAAAAGGATTACAGGACACAAAGCCATTTACAACCTCAATTTAAAAAAAGCTGGGACAGTATGGAAAATGCAAAAAAACCACCAAAAAGAATAATATGAAAATCCAATTCACCCTGTACTATATTGAAAAAACATTATTAACACATTATTTGACGTTTTACTTTGTAAAATTAATGTATTTTTAAAAATATACACTCATTTCAAATCTGATGTCTGCAACACACTCCAAAAAAATTGAGACAGGGCAATTTAGGACTAATAGCGATGTGACAAGTTGAAATAAGAAGGTGATGTGAAACAGGTGAGGCAATTGTGTAATCATAGTATATAAGGAGCCTCCAAAAAATGTCTAGTCCTTCAAGAGCAAGGATAGGTCGAGGCTCGCCAATCTGCCAACAGATGTGTCGTTGAATAATCCAACACTTTGAGAACAACATTCCCCAAGCAAAAATCGGTAGGATTTTGGGCATTTCACCTTCTATGGTGCACAATATGTGTAAAGGGCAAGGCCGAAAACGACTTCTGAACGTGCTTGATCTCAGATCCCTCAGACATCACTGTCTCAAAAAACACCAAGGGTCTATAATGACATGAGCTCGGGAATACTTTGGTAAACCTTTGTGAGTCAACATCATTCGCTGCTGCATCCACAGATGCAAGTTAAGTCTTTACTATGCAAAATAGAAGCCTTACATCAACACTGTCCAGAAGTGCCGCCAACTTCTGTGGGCTCGGTCTCATCTGAAATGGACAGTAGCACAGTGGAATTGTGTTTTGTGGTCCAAACAAGTCAACATTTCAAGTAGCTTTTGGAAAAAAATAGCTGTTGTATTCTCAGGGCTAAATAGAAAAATGACCATCCAAACTGTTATCAGTGTCAGGTCCAAAAGCCAGCATCTTTCATGGTATGGGGGTGTGTAAGTGCCCATGGAATGTGTAACTTTCACTTCTGTGAGGTCACCTTTAATGCAGAAACATATGTATACATTGTGGAGCAACATATGGTGCCATCCAGACGTCACCTTTACTAGGGACATCCCTGCATTTATGTATAAAATAAAATGCTAAGAGAATAGTTGTCTATTATATGCTGGGGAAACATTACAACCAATAAATGACTTAGTATATTTGACCATAATTTTATCAGTAAGCCTTAACTGACCAATTGTATAATGTTTTCTATGACAGGCAAGCCAGTTAATTCATTTCTTTTGAAGTAGCTTATTTAGAGGTAAGGAACGTTATTGGTGTGGAAAGCCTGGTATTTTATTTACTTGCCCAATTCAGAACGCTTACCACATACTGAATATTCTGAAACATAAATTAATTTGACTAGCTTGAAAGTAACATTTTAGATGCTAATTAGAAAATCTATGTAAGGATGTAGTACTGATTTTCTTGGAAATATAAAGGAAATTTTGGGAGCAACCAATCACTCTTTTTTATAATGATAAGCTGATAATCATAAATTAAAAGCATTGATCTAGAAAAATGTTCAGAATCTTCTAGTAATTGTGTATTGTACATAAAAATACATTTGTCAAATACGGTAATACTTTGATATATGAAAATGAAGATAACAATATTTCATTTGATTGTACATTTCAATGCTGGCAAAAAGGATTTTTCAATTAATTTTGACAGTGTTGTCTGGTCTGTGATGTATAACTGTACAGAGGGATGCCAAGGGTGTGTCTGTTCTGTAGTACATATACAGACATTAAACTATAAAATAACTTCTGTAAACACTGTACTATAGAATAAATAAGTAGAGGGCACAATAAGCCAATATGCAGCATAATTATGTTTTAACAAAGTAATTGAGTCCATTACCTGACCTGATAAAGAGGTGGAACCTCAGAATGCGTTGTCTTTTGTCATATATTTTGGCCAGATTAGATAGTGGACAATCTTCATTTGTGGATATTCAAACTGATGCAGGCATCCTTGGTTTGTTTGTTCTATTATTTTTTTTTGCTAGTTGTCGTTAGGGGAAAACATATCCTAAGAAACAACAACAGATGCCAGGAGTTTGTCAGACAATACTTTCATTTACAAGACAAGAAATTAAAAATCCATGGGCCAGATTATGATGAATTGATGTGCAAAATTGCGCTTTCGCAAGCGTGATATTTGCGCTCTGCTGCATTGGATTGCAGGGAAGCTTTGTGCTTACAAGAGCACGCTTCCATAGGCTCCGATGCACACAACAGAGTAGCTAGCGCAGTGAAGGGGGTAAGTTATGCAGCGATGGGCAGTAAAGTTTAAATATTTATGTATATGATTATGAATATTTAGATATACAGTATATTTATGTGTTTATATGTGTTTAAAAACATATTAAAGAGACTGTAAACCATGTAAATTAACCAGTAAAAAATTTAAATTTATAATATCTGATTTTAATTATTCATGTTATGCAGAGCAAAAGCGCAGTGGAATTGTTCAAAATGTTTATTTCATTGTAACCTAAACTCGTCTAAAAAAAAAAATGTTTCTATACTTACCATCATTGCCCCTGCAGCCAACAGCCGATCGAACGTCTGTCTTCTCCTATTTTGAAAGCGCATGTTCCCTCTTCACGTGCGCATGCACACTTCAATCCGGCTTCTTCCCTGTACACAGAATCACAGTGCTTCGTTGTGCATTGCGATTCTATGTTTCTGATATTGTGAAGCAGAGTGGTGGTAATGCACATGCGTGGAGCAAGGTCTAAATGCGCGCTCTGGATAATAAAATGGGAGCAAAAAATCTAAAGTGTGACTTAACGGCCCTGCAGTACTGTCTATGAAAAAAATTACTCAGGCTGCATGGGCGGATAGAGGAGAAAAAAAAACGGTGATTGTATAAAATACTTTTTAATCGCTTTCATAGCACTTAGACTCTGCAAAATATAATGTTTATAATACACATAGAATGGATAGCATAATTATTGTGTTTGGGGTGTTATTATTTACAGTCCCTTTAACACATACATATATATTATATAAGCATATACATATATATTTACAGTGATCACACAGTCCCTATAAACCGCTATGTAAAGGCACTTTTCAGTGCCGTTTTTTTGTCTCTAACACTCCACATTCCCTCACTTTAACTGCTTCATGCATTTATATTTTGAAAATACAAAAATGTTCATAATTTTTAATAATAAAAAGGGACAAAACTCTTTATTTTGAGGGTAATTGGGGGACATTTTTAAAATTAACTAGAGGTCTGACCTCTGGATAATTTTCGGAGTGCTAATTGCTACCGCCAGCTCATGGTAGTATTAACCAGCCACTTGTAATGGCTGGTTATTTAACATGCGCCTATAAATGCGAGGATTTGCCTGTTTACGGGCGCACGTTAAATTAGCACTCCACTATTAATCTAGCCCCATATTTTTTATTCTTAAAAATGATTTGTGTATAGTGTTACATGGTCCTTTTAACCTGCAGATGTCTTTCGTTATTTCATCTCACAGAATTTATGTTCCAGCTTAGTAGCCCAGAAATTGTTTTTCAAATTGTTCACGGTTACATGAGAAAATGTAAAATAAGATGTAAGGATTGATACAACCATAAACCATGGGCGCAGAGCGATGCACACAACATTCAGCGATAATCATCATACACTCTTCCATTCAAGAGAGATGAAAACTCTGATTTTTTTTTTACTATACAGTTAAAAGATTACATTTTAAATATTATCAGTTAAATTACAAGTGGAGCACTAATTTATTGCGTGCCTGCAAAGGGGCAAATTCGCCTGTTTGCGGGTGCACGATAAATAACCAGCCATTACAAGTGTCTGGTTATTGCTACCGCAAACTCGCAGTAGCATCTAGCACTCCAAAAAAGGCCAGACCTCTGGTTCTTTTTTTTTAAATGTCCCCCTATTGCCCCCAAATTTCAGAGTACTGCTCTTTATTTAAAAAAAAATATATCAGCATTTTAATTTTTTAATAAAGTAAATGCATGAAGCAGTTATAAGGGGCTAAAGTTTGTGGGATGTTAGAAAAAACTGCACTGAAAAGTGCCTTTACATTTCAGTCTATGGAAATTGTGTGTTCCCTGTAAATATTTATGTATATGCTTATAGACATACGGCCAGATTACGAGTTTTGCATTATGAGTGGCTCGGTAATAATTTGCAAGTTATTTCCACCACTCACCTTCCTATAGCGCTGCTATTACAGGTTTGCAAAATCCCGGCGTTAGCAGACAATATGGCAGCGTTGAGCTCCATACCGCGCACAAATACCAGCGCTGCTTTGAACTGGTTTTACATGCTCGTACACGATTTCCCCATAGACATTGATGGGGAGAGCCGGCTAAAAAAAAGCCTTACACCTGCAATAAAGGAGCGTAAAGCTCTGTAACGCAGCCCCATTGTTTCCTATGGGGAAAGAAAAGTTATGTTTACACCCTAACATAAACCCCAAGTCTAAACACCCTAATCTGCTGCCCCTAACATCGCTGACATACATTACACTTATTAACCCCTAATCTGCCGCCTCAATGTCGTCGCTACCGACCTACACTTATTAACCCCAAATCTGCCGTCCCCAATGTCGCCGCCACTATACTAAAGCTATTAACCCCTAAACCTAACCCTAAGTCTAACCCTAACCCTAACGTAACCCTAACACCCACTAACTTTAACATAATTAAAATAAATCTAAATAAAAATTACAATTAATACCTAAATAATTCCTATTTAAAACTAAATACTTACCTATAAAATAAAACCTAACCTAGCTACAATATAACTAATAGTTTTATTGGGGCTATCTTAGGTTTTCTTTTTATTTCACAGCTAAGTTTGTATTTATTTTAACTAGGTAGACTAGTTAGTAAATAGTTATTAACTATTTACCAACTACCTAGTTAAAATAAAGACAAATTTACCTATAAAATAAAACCTAACCTGTCTTACACTAACACCTAACATTACAATACAATGAAATCAATTACATTAATTAAATACAATTAACTAAATTATAAAAAAAAATAAACACTAAATTACACCAAAAAAAAGATCAAATATTTAAACTAATTACACCTAATCTAATAGCCCTATCAAAATAAAAAAGCCCCCCAAAATAAAAAACCCTAGCCTAAACTAAACTGCCAATAGCCCTTAAAAGGGCCTTTTGTGGGGCATTGCCCCAAAGAAATAAGCTCTTTTACCTGTAAAAATAAAACCCACCCAATAAACCCTTAAAAAAACATAACACTAACCCCCGAAAATCCACTTACAGTTTTTGAAGACCGGACATCAATCCTCATCAAGCCGGGAGAAGTCTTCATCCAAGCGGGCAGAATTTCTCAACAAAGACGGGAGAGGTCTTCATTCAAGCGGCAAGTAGTGGTCCTCCATGCGGGCAGAAGTCTTCATCCAGACGGCATCTTATATCTTCATCCTTCTGACGTAGAGCGGCTCCATCTTCAAGACATCCGGCGCGGAGCATCTTCTTCTGTCGATGGCTACTGAAGAATGAAGGTTCCTTTAAGGGACGTCATCCAAGATGGCGTCCCTTGAATTCCGATTGGCTGATAGAATTCTATCAGCCAATCAGGATTAAAGTTGAAAAAATCCTATTGGCTGATGCAATCAGCCAATAGGATTGAGCTTCAATCCTATTGGCTGATCCAATCAGCCATTAGGATTGAGCTCGCATTCTATTGACTGATTGGAACAGGTAATAGAATGTGAGCTCCATCCTATTGGCGATATTTAACTCTCTATAGCGCAGTCATTACAAGTTTTCAAACAGCCGGCTTGTGCATGTGATATGGTGGTTTTAAAGGGACATGAAACCCAATTTTTTTCTTTCATGATTTAGAAAGAGCATGTCATTTTAAACAACTTTCTAATTTACTTCTATTATCTAATTTGCTTCATTCTCTTGATATCACTTGCTGAAAAGCATATCTAGATATGCTCAGTAGCTGCTGATTGGTTGCTGCACATAAAGGCCTTGTGTGATTGGCTCACACATGTACATTGCTATTTCTTCAACAAAGGATATCTAAAGAATTAAGCAAATTAGATAATAAAAGTAAATTGGAAAGTTGTCTAAAATTGCATGCTCTATCTGAATCATGAAAGTTTAATTTTGACTAGACTGTCCCTTTAAGCTCCATACCGCACACAATTCAAGCGCTGTTTTGACGTGCTAGTGCATGCTTTCTCCATAGGTATCAATGAGGAGAGCGGGTCAGAAAAAAGTCTAACACCTGTGATTGCGGAATGAAAAGCTCCGTAACGCAGCCCCATTAATGTCTATGGGGAAAAATAAAGTTATGTTTAAACATAAACCCGACCTATAAACGCCCCCAACATTGCCGCCACCTATATAATGTTATTAATCCCTAATCTTCCGCTCCCAATATCGCCGCCACCTAAATAAAGCTATTAACCCCTAATCTGCCACCCCCAACATTGTCGCCACTATACTAAAGTTATTAACTCCTATTCCCCAACACCCCAACATCACACACACTAGAATAAATATATTAACCCCTATTCCGCCGCTCCCCGACATCGCCGCCACTAAATAAAGTTGTTAACCCCTAAACCTCTGGCCTCACACAGCACTACCACTAAATAAACCTATTAACCCCTAAACCGCCAGCCCCCTACATCGCAACAACCTAAATTAAACTATATATTAACCCATAAACCTAACCATAACCCTAACGTAACCCAAACGTAACCCTAAACCTAACCATAACCCTAACGTAACCCTAACCGTAACCCTAAACCAAACCATAACCCTAACGTAACCCTAACCGTAACCCTAAACCTAACCCTACACCCCCTAACTTTAATATAATTAAAATAGACTTAAATTAAAATTACAATTATTAACTAAATAATTCCTATATAAAACTAAATACTTACCTGTGAAATAAAACCTTAACTAGCTACAATATAACTAATAGTTATATTGCAGCTAGCTTAGGTTTTCTTTTTATTTCACAGGTAAGTTTGTATTTATTTTAACTAGGTAGACTAGTTAGTAAATAGTTATTAACTATTTAATAGCTACCTAGTTAAAATGAATACAAACTTACCTGTGAAATAAAACCTAACATTACAAAAAAATAACAAACGGAATTATACAAAACAATAAAAATTATTCCTATTCTAATACCCTTTAAAAAAAGAAAACACCCCAAAATAAAAAAGCCTAATCTAGAATAAACTACCAAGGATCCTTAAAAGGGCCTTTTGTGGGCCTTTTGTTGGGCATTGCCCTAAAGTTAAAAGCACTTTTGCTACAAAACAAAACAAACACCCCCTAATGTTATACAAACCCCACCACCCAACCCACAAAATAAAAATAAAGTAAAACCTAATCTACCCATTACCCTGAAAAAGGCATTTGTATGGGCATTGCCCTTAAAGGGGCATTTAGCTCTTTTTCCTGCCCTTAAAAGGGCATTCAGCTCTTTTATGAAATGCCCAAGCCCCAAAACGAAAAAAAAATACATTATACAAAATAACAAACTATCAAAAATAATAAAAATTATTCCTATTCTAATACCCATTTAAAAAAAAAAAAACACCTCAAAATAAAAAACCTAATCTACAATAAATTACCAATAGCCCTTAAAAGAACCGTTTGTAGGGCATTGCCCTAAGTTAAACAGCTCTTTTACCTGAAAAAAATTACAAAGTCCCACTAACATTACAACTCCCCCCCCCCAAACCCACAAAATAAAAAAAACTATCTAAAAAAATTTAAGATAACCATTGTGGGTTTGGGGGTGGGGGTTTGTATACTGTTAGGAGTGTCTGTTTTTCTTTTGTAAAAGAGCTCATAAGAGCTGATATATTTAGGGCAATGCCCTACAAAAGACCCTTTTAAGGGCCCTTGATATTATAGATTAGGTTTTTTAGTTTAGGATGTTTTTTTTTTTTTTTTAAAGGGTCTTAGAATAGGAACATTTTTTATTGTTTTGGATAATTGCGTTTGTTATTTTTTGTAATGATAGTTTTTTTCTGTAATTTTAGTGTTTATTATTTTTTGTAATGGTAGGTTTTTATTTTTGTAATGTTAGGTTTTAGTGTAAGGCATCTTAGGTTTCATTTCACAGGTAAGTTTTTATTTATTTTAACTAGGTATTTAGTAAATAGTTAATAACTATTTACTAACTAGTCTACCTAGATAAAATAAATACAAACTTACCTGTGAAATAAAAATAAAACCTTAATTGTATTTAATTAATGTAATTGATTTAATTGTAGTGTAATGTTAGGTGTTAGTCTAAGACAGATTAGGTTTTATTTTACAGGTAAATGTGTATTTATTTTAACAAGGCAGTTAGTAAATAGTTAATAACTATTTACTAACTAGTCTACCTAGATAAAATAAATACAAACTTACCTGTGAAATAAAACCTAAGCTAAAAACTTACCTTAATTGTATTTAATTCATGTAATTGATTTCATTGTAGTGTAATGTTAGGTGTTAGTGTAACACAGATTAGGTTTTATTTTACAGGAAAATGTGTATTTATTTTAGCTAGGCAGTTAGTAAATAGTTAATAACTATTTATTAACTAGTCTACCTAGTTAAAATAAATACAAACTTACCTGTGAAATAAAAATAAAACCTAAGCTAGCTACAATATAACTATTAGTTATATTGTAGCTAGCTTAGGTTTTATTTCACTGGTAAGTTTGTATTTAGTTTTAAAAAGGTATTATTTAGTTAATAATTGTAACTTTAATGTAGCTCTATTTTAATTATTTTAAAGTTAGGGGGTGTTAGGTTTAGGGCTAGGGTTACGTTAGGGTTAGGTTTAGGTTTAGGGGTTACTAGTTTAAATTAGTTAATTGGTTTATTTTGTGGTGGGGGCTTTCAGTTAAAGGGTTAATAGGTTTATTATAGTGGCGGCGTAATTAGGGCTTAATAACTTTAGTATAGTGGGGGCAATGTGGGCAGATGGCAGATTAGGGGTTAATAATATTTAAATAGTGTTTGCGATGCGGGAGGACAGCAGTTTAGGGGTTAATAACTATAGTATAGTGGCGGCGATGTCGGGAAGCGACGGAATAGGGGTTAATCATTTTTATAGTGGTGGCGATGTCGGGAGCGGCAGATTAGGGGTTAATAATTTAATTATAGTGTTTGCTATGCGGGATGACCTCGGTTTAGGGGTTAATAGGTAGTTTATGGGTGTTAGTGTACTTTGTGACACTTTAGTTATGAGTTTTATGTAACAGTTTTTTTGCATAAAACTCATAACTACTGCTCTCAGATGGCGGTACGGATCTTGTCGGTATAGGCTGAAACGCAAGCTTTTTAGCCTCACCGCAAAATGGCAGCACTATGGAAGACCCATGAAAAAAGTAATTTTTATGTGTGCGGGACTGACGTTGCGTTACAGCCTAAAAGACTTGCGGTACAGCTATACCGACAAGACTTGTAATGGCTGCGGTGCTGTTTTAACACTGAAATTGCCATTTTTTAAGCGTTAAAACACGAACGCAAAACTCATAATCTAGGTGAATATTTGAAAATACATTACTATATTGCAGCTTAAAGGGACATGTAAGTCAAAATAAAACTTGAAATGACCATTAAAGGTATAGGAAAATCAAAATGAAATGTGCATGATTTAGATAGAGCCGTCATTTTACAACACTTTTAAATTCACTATTTTTAAATGTTCTTCATTCTCTTGGTATCTCTTATTGAAAAAGAATACGCACAAATCCTACACTAGTGCTGCTGATTGGTGCCCTCAAACATTTGTCTTTTGAGATTGGCTAACTAGATGTGTTCACCTAGCTGTTAGAATTGCAATGATGTACCTTTAGCAAAGGATAACAAGAGAATTAAAGGGACACTGTACCCAAAAAATTTCTTTCGTGATTCAGATTGAGCATGAAATTTTAAGTAACTTTCTAATTTACTCCTATTATCAAAATCTCTTCATTTTCTTGGTATCATTATTTGAAATGCAAGAATGTAAGTTTAGATGCCGGACCATTTTTGGTGAACAACCTGGGTTGTCCTTGCTGATTGGTGGATAAATTCATCCACCAATAAAAAAGTGCTGTCCAGAGTACAGAAACCAAAAAAAGCTTAGATGCCTTCTTTTTCAAATAAAGATAGCAAGAGAACGAAGAAAATTGATAATAGGAGTAAATTAGAAAGTTGCTTAAAATTGCATGCTCTTTCTGAATTACAAAAGTAAAAATTTGGGTTCAGTGTCCCTTTAAGTAAATTTTCTCTTGTCTTGTCTTTCTCCCAGCAGTGCTTTCCTTCTCTGATGCTTATTTTAACTATGTGTATTTTACCATTCTGCAGAGGTTAAACACATAGTTAAAGGCAAGCAAATTAAATATTTTATCTCATTACAGTGTGTTCTGTTTGCATTTCTACATCCCTCTTACAAATAAGATTTACAACCAACAATATTATTTTTTTAAATAAAAAATCTACTTTAAATAAGTGTTAGAAATTGTTCCATGTCTCATTAATGATTTTTTTAAGCAAATTCTGCATGCTCAATTTATCATAATTAGCACCCTGAATCTTTAAGATAGACATGAACGATAAGAAACAAGAAAAGGCTTTGTACTTTCTCAGCTTTGTGTGTTCCCTTATTGTGTTTGAATGTCTCAGCTGTACGGGTTGCGCAGATTTCTAAAACACTTGTAGCAGATGAATCCAAGTGGAGCTTTGCCAACAGAAAGACGGAATGCTGCAGATAAACTATTTAACATTCGTCTAGGATAAAAAAACAGCTTGCCAGTCCCAGAGCTTCAGGATTTTTTTTTTATATTTTCTTTTATCCATAAGGGACAAATTCATTATTTTTATTTTTCATCTTCTCTTTAATATTGCCTTTTTTATATACAGTATATAGTTTTGCATCTAAGTTGTTTCTAATATTAAAGCTGGAGGCGTATGTTGTGATGAGTATGGACTGTTATCTAAGGCTTTAATAAAACTATGCAGAGTATGTTAAAGCCTATTATTATAACACAGTTGGAAAAGCAAAAAGCAATACATAAAGTAGCTGAAGATTTATATAATCATTTTTACATAAAGTTTAATTTGGATTTATCGTTATATGTTCTGTTTGATGACTTTTACTTTTGCTAGTATAATGATCCTGTGTATGGGAACATTGAGCATTAGGGGTAGATTTATTAAATGCCGGGCATGATTCGATGTAGCAAATTATGACCGCCCATCATCGCTAAATGCCGACAGCATACGCTGTTGGCATTTAACATTGCAAAAGCATTTCTTGTGAAATGCTTGTGCAATGCCTCCCCCTGCACATTCGCGACCAATCGGCCGCTAGCAGGGGCTGTCAATCATTCTGATCAGATCAGAATGATTTCAGTCCGCCACCTATGACCGCTGCTTCTTAACTTAAGTTACCGGCGAGCCAGAAACTAAGTTCCTATTAGAAGTGGAAGTGCAGGACACTGTTATATTGCACACAGCCATTGGCTGCACACTCTAGTGACCTATTTATAACTGTCCCTAATTGGCTACAGCAGAGAAGGTAACCTAAGTTACAACATGGCAGCTCCATTGTTTTATAGACATTAAAACTTTGCACTTATTTTGTAAATATTTAAACAGCTAATTAAACTTTAAAAAGACATCTACTGTATATGCTATTCTCAGACTAATCTTTTCTTTGAATGCATCATTCTATCTAGCATTTCTTTAGAGTTTAATGTCCCTTTAAAGGCATAAAACCAGCTGACATACAGGGTACGTAAACTGTCCTTAAGTTTCAACATGTATAAATGACAAAACATTTTTGAGTACAGTGACCATTTAAAGAGACGTGAAAATCAAAATTAAACCTATGTTTCAGATAGCACTTGCTAATTTTTTAAATTAAATTTGCTTTGAACTCTTGGTATCATTTGTTGAACAGCATACACAAGGGCCGAATTATCAAGCTGTGAATGCAGCCGTTTCCACGCAAGCCTTCAGGCTCGCCGGAAACATAAGTTAAGAATTAAGACCGCTGCTCCTTAACTGATGATTGACACCCCCTGCTAGCGGCCGATTGACCGCAAATCTGCAAAGGGCAGCATTGCACAAGCATTTCACTAGAAATGCTTGAGCAATGTTAAATGCCGACAGCGTATGCTGTCGGCATTTATCGATGTCCGCCCGACACTTCATAAATCAGCCCCTAAATTGGTTCTGCTCCTATAATACTTATATGTCAAATCACTTGAAAGTGATGCAAAATAACTGTAAAAAGCTGACAAGAAAATAATCACCTGAGCATCTCTATGAAGAAAATTAAGATATTTTACTTAAAAATGTCTTCAGCTCACCAAAGTAAGTGCTGTGTATATAGATATACTTCAGCTGCTGTCTAGCTGCAAGTTAAAAAGCAAAAACAAAAGCCAATCAGCATCAGCAGTGCTAAGGTAATGTTTTGCCTTTGCTGTGATCTCATGAGATTTTACTAAAAACTCATGAGATTTCATAAACTGAATAGGAAAATAACATGACTGTGCCTGCACATGACAGATGCACACTCCCTAGTAAGGGGCCATTTATCAAGTTCCGGAAGGAGCTTGAGGGCCCGTGTTTCTGGCGAGCTTGCACAGACATTACCGCTATTGAACCCGATCAAGTACAATTGGGTTGATTGACACCCCCTGCTGGCGGCTGATTGGGGGCGGCGTTGCACCAGCAGTTCACAAGAGCTGCTGGTGTAATGCTGAATACGGAGAGCGTATTGCTCTCTGCAATCAGCGAGGTCTATCGGACCTGATCTGCACTGTTGGATCAGGTCCGACAGACCTTTTTTAAATAGGGGCCTAAGTCTTGAGACAAACATACTGACAGGCTGCTTAAAGTCTCTTTACAGTGGGGTGTGAATACTGAGGACATTTGAGGTAAATTATCTTTCTTTTTTACATAGAGATGTTCACGTGATATTTTAGCTATGCTGCATCACTTTCAAATGTTTTAACATTTGGGTATCATGTCCTTTCAAACATTCAGTTTTATGCAAGCTGCAGCGCAGTAATAAAATAATCAAACACATTAGAACATTTTCTTTTTCCGCTATCGTGTCCCTTTTAGACACATGCATTCTCCAGAGCCTACTTCAATATGCTCTCAAGGAAAGGTGATACATTGCAACAAAGGAAACTAAAGTGATACAAAGAAGATTGGAAAGTTTTTTTTATTGGTACACTCTCTCTGGATCATTAAAATGTATGTTGTTTACTGTCCCCTTTGATGTTTTTCATGGCATATCCCTAAAAAAATGACTGTGCCCTGTTCTTGTCTAGCTCAAAATCTTACATTACAAAAATCTGAATCCCTTAAGCAGCACAGAGGTTAGAGCATTTGACTTCCGTACACAGCACAGCTTAGTGAGCATCTGTTAGATTTAATAAGAAAAGTATTGTACAGTTTTTTTCTTACATTTATTGAACAAATCAAAGAAAAAAATAACATTTTATTAACATTGAAGCTGGCAAACCACCCAGGGAAAGTACTGTCCAAAACTATAAATAAGGAAAAAAAATCTGAGTTCTCAGCTATTTTTATTATAAAGGACAAGTCCCTGAAGATGCATTTTATTCTGTTGTATCAGGTTTGACAGTAGTGCATGTATTCACTCAGCAAATAAAATGTACGGATCGGGTACCAGAGGTACAGAAATAAATGCTCATTTGTGCTTTAGGCATAAGCACAACGGATACCTTCATATTATTTAACCATTTTTTTATGAAATAGCTTTATTGATAGAGAACAAGAATCGCTTCATATGGAATCTACGTAATGGTTTTCACGTACCAATTCAGCTGAACAATAGAAGAGGATAAATCATGTCAGAAGATCTGTCAATTCATATTTCACATTATTTGGAGTGAATTTTCTCATTAAAAAATAATAGAAAGAATTCTGGCACTATGAAAGAGAAAAAAGTATTTGGAAAACAAAAATAACATGTTTTAAAACCTTACAATTTTAAAGTTAATTTATATGAAAAGGGGCAAAATAAATGAAAGAGCATTGAAAACTTTTTTCATAATTAAACATAATCTCAAATTGTTGTATGTCCCTTTAAAGGGACAGTCAAGTCCAAAAAAAACTTTCATGATTCAAATAGGGCATGTAATTTTAAACAACTTTTCAATTTATTTTTTCACCAATTTTGCTTTGTTCTCTTGGTATTCTTAGTTGAAAGCTAAACCTAGGAGGTTCATAGGCTAATTTCTTAGACCTTGAAGGCTGCCTCTAATCTAAATGCATTTTGACAGTTTTTCAGCACTAGAGGGCGTTAGTTCATGTGTTTCATATAGATAACATTGAGCTCATGCACGTGAATTTACCAAGGAGTGAGCACTGATTGGCTAAAAAGAACTGAAACAAGGGGGCAGTCTGCAGAGGCTTAGATATAAGGTAATCACAGAGGTAAAACGTGTATTAGTATAACTATGTTGGTTATGCAAAACTGGGGAATGGGTAATAAATGGATTATCTATCTTTAAAAACAACAATTCTGTGTTGACTCTCCCTTTAATCGTATATATACTATGGATGTATAAAATGTGATTTAATGTCCCATTAATGTAGCATTTCATCACAAAACAGGTGGTCTATAAATGTATTAGATATTAAATATTGTTAACATTATTTGCCTGTTATGATCAATTTAAAAGCTGATATGTGGTGCAGTGTCGGGAAATTTGCTGATTCACAGTCATAGAGCTCAACCTTTTAAATGCAATAGATATTTCATAACAGACACCCATTCTTCACTGAAAATGATATGAACAATTAGGAGCTGGAGCTAATCTCATACATATGCAGTAAAATAATTGCACCATAACAACAATATATCAACAAAATGTGATAATCAGACCTGTTATGCAAAGCTTAAGTCATAGAGGTAATGTACAGGTTATTTATTCATTAATCATTCATTATGCGAAATGTAATTGGATTTAGAACATTCGTTATGGGCATATTTGAAAAGCCAAGGTAGATTATCCTTACAAGTAATTATGGATTCCTAGTATATAAATAGATTAAATCAGAGAGTATTAATTAATGCACAGTTGTCCAGGCTACAACATTTGTTAATATAAAACAATACACAAATCAGTTATTTATTGCTTTATGCAAAGGGGGGGGGATAAGGAATAAACTGCCTGTTAAAACGCATTGATTAAAGGGATATTACAGTAATTATTTTATATAGGACTAATATATGAATTTATATATATATATATATATATATATAGAGAGAGAGAGAGAGAGACCCTGATGTATTTCTGAGGAAGGGGCTAAACCCCCAAAAACGTTCACGCTTGCACATTAAACTTGCAAAATAGATCCATCTGGAGTGCTTGTCTGTACAAATTATATATATATAAGCATGAAAATAAAATCAATCAACATTGTACTATCTATCCTCTTTCTTCTTTTTGATATGATTCATCACTCCTGGTATATGTGAGACCAAAATCTTTACCTTACTCCAAGAGACAATGAAGTCCAGAGTAACAAGGAATTACTGCCTCTGAGTCACACTTGACTCAAATCTGTCCTTCATTCCCCACATCAAATTGCACTCTTCATCCTGCCGCTACCTCCTACGGAATATTTCCAAAATTAGTCCGTTTCTGAGTGATGAAACTACTAAACTGCTAATCCACTCCCTGGTAATTTCCTGACTTGACTACTGTAATAATCTACTACTACTAACTGGCCTCCCCGTCTCCCGCCTCTCTCCCCTTCAATCCATCCTAAATGCATCTGCCAGGCTAATCCACTTCTCTCGATGCTCCGTTTCTGCTGCACCTCTCTGTGAGTCCCTTTACTGGCTCCCTATTCACAGCAGAATTGAATTAAAAATTCTCACCCTGACCTACAAATCCCTCACCAATCCAACAATGACTTGCTCCTTGTGTCCTCTACCATCACCTCCTCTCATGCCAGTCTACAGGACTTCTCTCATGCTGCGCCAACCCTCTAGAACGCACTTCCTCGAGCTGTCAAACTCTCCCCTTACCTCTCCTCCTTTAAACATTCCCTAAAGACCTTTTTGTTCAAGGAAGCTTATCACCCGACTCATTAACAAATGAACTTCACTTACCTAACAGTTGCCCTCATCTATCTCCTCACTAACATAATTCTTACCTTAGCAGTCCCCACCTCCTGTTTTCCATCCTCCTACCCATATAGATTGTAAATTCCCACGGGAATAGGGCCCTCAATTTCCCCTGTATTTGGCTGTAAAATTTTGTGTTTTAATGTATTGTTTTTCCGCTGTACTTTTATCCTTGTACCCATGGGCAGCGCTGCGGAATCTGTTGGTGCTTTATAAATAAAGAATAATAATAATAACACATTTATAATTAAATATACAGACTTGTACATTCTAATGCTCCTTTAGAACTGAAACACCCTTGTTGTCATACTGTTTGACTTTGTCATTAACTTGTTGGGATCCTTAGGAACTCATCAGTTATTTTAATCTTATGCTTATTTAGGGACCTTTTTCTGTACTATAAAAGCTTTTTGTATGCTTAATGATTCTGCAGCAACACAATCTTGCCCAACTTGCATACAAATTAGGGCTTGATACACACACATACACACAGTAGCTCACAAAAGTGAGTACACCCCTCACATTTTTGTAAATATTTTATTATATCTTTTCATGTGACAACACTGAAGAAATGACACTGTGCTACAATGT